>NC_056576.1:38085977-38373477 GCF_018340385.1 Cyprinus carpio
TGCTTCGTTCAGTTACGTATTGCTCGATGAAGCTTATTGAGGAGGTGTGCTATGACTTTTCGGATGTCGCGATGTTAGGTACAGCCAGTGAAAAAATGTTTGAAAATACCATAGACTTAACATTGGAAAAATTTTCTGACATCATATCTTTGGATCAGAAAGACGTAGAGGCTTGAAGTGGGCTCTTTGGCGGCCTATCAAGCAGTCATAAGTAGTGACATAACTACTTTATAGCGCGCCCTAACAGCCACTTTTAGCACCCTAGCAACTGTTTAACAACATTTAAAAGCTGTATCTCAGCAAAACAACAATATAGAAACACTGGCTCTGGCTTTTTGGATTCAGGCTGGGGAATAGTCTTTAAACATCACCCCATATACTATAAAGCCACACCATAGCAACCATTTATAGCACCCTAGCAACCATATAGCAATATAAACTACTTATATCTCGGCTGCACAACATCACACACAGACATCCGCGGGTGGCTACAGGGCGAGTTTTGCCACTGCAAGCACCACTCACATTTTCTTCAGGAAATGTACATTCCCCTGGATGGTGGTGCTTGCGAGAAGGTACTAAAAGCAACTTACTATTACTATCTCCCAAAGTTGCCCATAGACCTATTTGGGTGGCTTGAGGGATAGTCACAGAACACAGAAACCGTTTTCTACTCTGGGAAAGGGCAGAGGGATGTGTACTGAACCATAACTCGGGATCACAATGTCATAGAGGCCCATTGGGGGATGGATCATTTTAATACAGCACATACCAATCGCGATCAGGATCATGGTGGTGAAGCAGTCAACGGCCACGACATGAGCACCCATTTAGGGCACACACCGGCTCCTTCACCTCTGGCTCTTACACTGTAGGTTGACTTAAACCATTCCTTTTATCAAAGTAGACCCATTGAAAAGACTCAATTAATATCTTTGGACAGGAGCTGCATAGAAACATTGAGGGCGGGCTCGGTTTGACTCTGGGGCAGCAAAGACGACCAATCGGAATGAACCATAGACATTATTATCAGCCACGCCCTTAGTCAACCAACAGCCAATTTATAGAGCCCATGCGTAATTTACCAATCAGTTTTGCAGTAGAGGGATATCTTCAAATTGAAATGTCATTAGAGGACAGAAGGGTGGTATCACAGTTCAGACTCAGGCAAGCACCAGCCTTTAAACTATCTACATTTGGTAGCATGTGCGAACAGGACGCAGAGCCACGCCCTAGACACCCCCAAACACAGGCCCGCTCCCAACTCAGCAACCAAGCTCAATAGACTTCCATTGAAAAGATAAAAATCATATCTTTGGTTTATAGAAGTGTCATAGATCCACATGTGGGCAGATGGCAAGTCATCCCTTGCATGATCGGGGCAGCAACACTAGCAAGGCCAATCACGAAGCACCGTTCAGCTTCATGTATTCAGCCATCTCATCACATTTAGGTCGCCTTAGCACCCAATCCGCTTAGAGGTATATCTTCAAATCTGAATATCATAAATGCATAGAGGGTTGGTTTATGTCATTCATACAGGCACAGCCAGAGGGGTTGGCCCATTGGCAAGCCGCGGAGTATCATCATTGGCAGCTGCCAGGCCACTCCCTAGCAACCAAAAACAGAGTACCCTAGCAACCGTTTTTCAAGATCTATATCTCTGCATCAAAACATTGTCAGACATGGGGATTGGTTTATATTGGCAAGCAGCCTTTGAGTATCATCATTGGCAGATGCCCAGGCACTCCCTAGCTGCAACCAAACAGAGTACCCTACCACCATTTAGTAAGTATTATATCTTTACAACCGAAAATCGTACCAGACATGTGGGTTGGTTATATAGTGGCAAGCAGCCTTTGAGTATCATCATTGATGACAGATGCCAAGCCACCTCCCTAGCAACCATTACAGAGTACCCTAGCAACCGTTTTTCAAGATCTATATCTCTGCAATCAGAAACATCGTACAGACATGGCGGGTGGCTTTTTTGACTCATGCTAGCAAACTGGAATTCCAAATTTCTAGTCATGCTAGCAGTGAATAGCTACATGCTAATAGTGATTAGCTAAGTGCTCAAATTGGCTAACAACATGCTATTAACTCTATATAAACTTCATAGTGACCATCTGTGGGACAACTACAAAACCACCTAGTAACACCATAGCAACTACCCCGGTTTCCATAGCAACCGCCACCTAGCACCAACCAGGTTACCATAGCAACATCCTAGCAACCACCCAGAACACCCTAGCAACCGCCTACAAACATCTTAGCAACCACCCCAAATACCTTAGCAACTGCCTAGCAACCACCCAGGTTACCATAGCAACCGCCTAGCAACCACCCAGGTTACCATAGCTACCGCCTAGCAACCACCTAGCAACACCTTAGCAACCACCCCAAGTACCTTAGCAACTGCCTAGCAACCGCCTAGCAACCAACCAGGTTACCATAGAACAACATCTAGCAACCACCCAAACACCCTAGCAACCGCATAGCCAACACCTTAGCAACCACCCCAAGTACCTTAGCAACTGCCTAGCAACCCAGCCAGGTTACCATAGCAACCACCTAGCAACCACTCAGAACAGTTACAGCAACCGCCTAGCAACACCTTAGCAACCACCCCAAGTAACCTAGCAACCGCCTAGCAACACATTAGCAACCACCCCAAGTACCTTAGCAACTGCCTAGCAACCACCTAGCAACCACCCAGAACACCCTAGCAACCGCTTAGCAACCAACCCAAGTACCTTAGCAACTGCCTAGCAACCGCCTAGCAACCACCCAGAACACCCTAGTAATCGCCTTGCAACACCTTAGCAACCACCCCAAGTACCTTAGCAACTGCCTAGCAACCACCCCATGTCGCCCATAGCAACCGCCTAGCAACCACCCAGAACACCCTAGCAACCGCCTAACAACACCTTAGCAACCACCCCAAGTACCTTAGCAACTGCCTAGCAACCACCCAGAACACCCTAGCAACTGCCTAGCAACGGCCTAGCAACCACCCAGAACACCCTAGCAACCGCTTAGCAACATCTTAGCAACCACCCCAAGTACCTTAGCAACAATCCTTGGTACCCTAGCAACGGCCCTAGCAACCATCCTGGGGAGCCTAGCAACCACCCGAAATAACCTAGCAACCACCTTGGGTACCCTAGCAACCGCTCTTACAACTGCATAGAAACACCTTAGCAACCGAGCACCGCGAGGAGTTTTTTTTGTGAATGCAAGAATCACTTTTTTTTTATTAAGTGTATGTTCTAGTTATTATTATTATTTAATTCCTTCTCACTATCTGCATAGCATATTGTCTATGACTTCTCCATCCACACCCAACCCTTTATGTCAGTCAGCAGACCCAAGCAGAAATGTAAGGATCTGCAGTGGAATGACTCATCAGAATCATTTCGTATTCTGCACATGTGGCTGTGAAGATTGGCCAGCCACAAAACTGGACTATATAAAATCCACAAGGCTAGCGTGGTGCTAAAAATAGAAGTCATATCCCATTTTTTTGTGTGACATTCATATGGGTTATAAGTCATATGGTTCATGATATCTATGGTATGCAATGTCAATATTTATTCTGTATGATATGTATTTACTGTAGATACATATTGTCAAGGAGAAACTTTAATGGGAATTACACTGCACTGTATACTGGACGAACATAAGTCACACCAAATTTGAAATGAAGCATCCTGTAAAATGGGCTTCTGGTGAGAATATAAATTCAGAGTTTACATTGTCTTTATGCACATTGGAAATAAAGTATTTAAAGTGAAACAACCCTAAATCTGTGCTGTTATTTTATTACTAGACTTAAACTTAACGTTATAGATGAACCTCAAAGGGGGGGAAATGGGCATTTCATAATCAATATTTGCCTGAAATAGACTTCATTTTTTCATAAATAATAACACAGATCAGTGTAAAGAACTGTCTACTCAAAGGCATGCTGTGTTTAAACTGGAAAGCTGATCTTAAACTCTGCAATAAATCAGTCAGCAAACCTTCAACTCTGAATGAATGCTTGATGCCGCTCTACCTGTTAAATTAGAGATGAACAACTCTCTTCTTACCATGTCAGTCTCCACTCTAAGCAGCTAACCTGTGTGATCTAGCACACATTCATTTATCTTTCTAAGATCAGAATCTGCCCTACATGCATCTAAATAAAGCTTAGCTGCAGAGCAGTCACAATGCTTGTTGCCTATTTTTATCTCCTGCTGGTGAGCTTGCTTTTGGGGTTGAGAGGAAAGCCTGTGATAGATGGAGCACAAAGCCTCTGCTCTTATTTCTTCAATCCATATGTGTTGTTTCAAGGTCAAGCAGGTTCAACGATGTTGTGTCTCAGGCAGGCACATGGTGAGGTATGTTAGATGAAAAGAATATCAAACAGAAGGAATCTGAGGAATTAATTTTAACAGTAAAATGTATAAAATGCAGTAAAAAGGATAACGTAAACTGTAGAATCGTTGTTATTGCAAAATAAACCCTGATTGAATAAAAGTGGATAGTTCTCTCTCTCTCTTTATCTCTCTCTCTCTCTCTCTCTCTCTCTCTCTCTCTCTCTCTCTCTCTCTCTTGACTTCTGGAAGCACCTTTTTAGTAGTTTAGATGGAATATAGTCTAATATACAGTACATGTTATAATATAATGTGGTTTTAATGATTTGACAAGTTTATACAATTCTCCCTGTCCTATAGCAGATAATGAGTGGACTTGTTCCTCAAGGGATCCATGTCTTATGTGATACTGAAGCTGATGGCTGCATGGTTAGAATTTTTTTCTCTAATAGAATAGGTCTTGAAATTAAAGAAGTTCATAAAGTCACTACTGCTGTGCTGCTGGGAAATGGCTGTGCCTGTTGATGCTTCATTTTTCGTTAATTTAGCCACTGTATGAAATAAATGCTTGGGGTTGGGTTTGTCTTCTACTAAAAGAGATGAAGAATAAGTAGATCTAGGCATTTTTAGAGCTTTTCTGTAAGTAGAACTACTTTCCCTCCATGCAATATGAAATACCTCATGTTTTGTTTTCTTCCAACTGTGCTCCATTTTTTTCTGGTCTCTTTAAGGCACAAGTGTGCTCATTATAATTCTATTGCCATATAATTCACTTAAGTTAATGGTATTTGTGGTCAGTTTCAATCGAGGAATCCTTTATGTTAGATACCACTGACTGACCAATATTGATTGGCCTACAACTTGGGTAAGATTCCTAAAAGTTTTACACCAACAGCACACATTACAGACATTGATGCACAAACACAGATATGTTCTACATGTCTACAGTATAAAGAATTAATAAACCAGTCTTATAAACTCCTTGATTTCACTAAAGCAACTTTAAATATAATATGCTTGCACAATAAACTATTATAAAATTTCTGCATCACTCAACAGAAAGGTTTTTGCAGGTTTTCTTAAAATGTAAATTAATAAAAGTCATAATAAGCATATTTCCAGTACGTGCCTCAGGCTTGTATCATCAACTCACTCAACAGAATCTTCGGCAAACTTAGATAGTTGGTTGAACCAGCTCATTCAGTTCTTTTTGAGTTGGATGTGCTATTTTGACTGTGTCCTGCATCATCAACCTGGAATTAAAGTTCGATTCAGTTCGATTTGTGAACCAGCTCGACCGGCTTCTTCCTAACAACTGGCTCAAAAGAACGATTCGTTCAAGAACTGACCATCAATAAGGTTACGTTCACACTGTCAGTTTTTGGGATTGAGAACCGCATTTACTTACAGGTGTGAGTCTCGAAATGTCCTGTTCACACAGCGACTTATAGTAGCGTCTCGGATACTGTCTGTATGAACATGCTGTTCCGTTCACACACCACATGTTTTCCGAGAATGTGGTTGTGAGTCCTGAAAATTTAAGGGTGTGAGTTTGGTTACAGAATGCAGGTGTCACACCCGTAAATAATCATACTGTACAGGACTGACAACCATATTCTGCTGCTATGTGAATGTGGCCTATATAAAGTTTTTTTTTTTTTTTTTTTTTTTCCACAAAATATATACTCTATCAAAATAAAAACATCAGTTAAAAGTCAAATGTCAGGTTTGTCAAAGAATTATTCAAAATGTATCATTTAACTTCCAGTCTGTAACGGAATGGAAAAATATGATCAAATACTCAAAATGAATGTAAATGAACTTTACATTTTCTAATTTTCTGAGGTCATTTTGATGTTGTAAAACACCCACAGATGAAGGTGAAAACATTAAATTTTGCATGTTTTAATTTTCTTCTTTCACTAGTAATAATCCTAACCTTGATTAGACATAAAATAATATCATACATGTGAAAATCAACTGAGAATTAACAAATCTTTATAATCTGAATTGGATTTCATTCAGCAAATACAATGTAGGGCATTGTAACTGAGATTCAAGCTGGCTGCGGCATCATGACCGACTGGCTGAACTTTGGTAAAATCATAAAGTGACATGACCACAAACTGCAAAATGCAGTCTATAAAAGTCTTCAATCCTTTTATAGTAACATGAAATATTAGCCTATATTTAGAACTAAAATCCCTGTGAAGGATATCAAATCCATCTGTAAATCAAAATAATAACACAGAAAGCATCAAAATAATCACCCACCCAACTGAGTCCCTATTTAAAAATAAAAATCATAATCTAGACCAAGCAAGGATAAACATCCCTCTTTGTCAGAAAGGGAGATTATGAAGTGAATGTGATAGAGCTGTAATCTACTGGCACACAGGATTCTGCACTCTGAGAATTTGAAATGCTCTCTAAATGTGAGCGCTTTGTACCTTACAGGCCTTATCTAAGGCCAAAAAATGTTAATGGATCAAAAACAGTTTTATACAAACCCTGAAGAGACCAACATATTAACAAACTATTTATATATTAATATAGTACTGTGTCCAATAGTTGAATCCCATCCATTGAAGGTCAGCATTATCTTGTGTTTAAGCAGCACTTAGCATTATGCCAACTCCAAATGATCTGTCCATTTGTTCATCCCTTTCAATTTGTCGCTAGTAATTTGATCAAAGGCCTAGCATTTACAAGATATCAACCCTTGCCTTATCATTCATTATACTGAATAAAATATGTTACTGAAATGTGACTGCTGTTTAAAATAGAACAACATGCTCAAAGGTTGTTGTTTTTTTTTTTTTTTTTTTTTTTTTGTAGCTACAGTAAGTGCATTACTACTGTAATCTATATGCATGGAACAGAAAATATAAATAAATTAACATCTTTAGATAGTAACATGAGTGTTTTTAACTGTCCCTGCAGGCTGCAACCTGCAGTCATTCTCTCATTTATCTGCCTTGTAGGATAATAGCAGAGATTACTGCATTACTGCTGACAGAAGAGAAAAACCTCTGGAAAATAAACATATGTTTATAGAAAAATGCAGTGGAAAAAATGTTTTAAAGCCTGACCACCTTAAACACATCTAAATCATTCAAATGGTTCCAATTTTGAAGATCAACTGAATGACTCTCTCTCATTTCAAATGTTTCTGCTTTGGGTTTCTGCATTTCAAGATGGTGCGCTGGTATGATGCGTGTGACAGAGCAAATGTATTTTTAGTTCAGCAGGTAGTTAACCAGAATGAGCATGTGAAACTCATTTGCCTATTGCATAAAGCCACTTTCAATTTAAGTTTGAGATTAGTTTAAGCAAACTCAATTTTTCCATCTCAAGAAGGTGGATTGGGTTTTACCAGTGTCCATCGCCATGGGAACTTAAGCTACACAGCTTACCTGCTTCAGAGCTGGTTTTATTCTAGGTTAGAAATCATAAACCACATCAGCTGTAAGCATATTTACAAACTCTTGTGACAAGTAAATCAAACTGACACTCTCCATATTTAGTGTGATTGACAGGCCACAGGTGTTTAATAGAACTGTTTGCGTATTTGGGTAAAAAACCTTGAATTGTGACATTTTTATTTGTCAAGACATCAAATAATGTAATAAATTACTATTTCATTTATTTATATATTTAATGGTATATTAATATAATTAATATACCATTATAACATACTGCCTTTCATAATGTTATCACTGTCAAACTTTTCCTTTGCATCTCTTCTCATTCAGCTACTTTATCATTTACTCCAACTGATCTTAATGGTTCACCATTGAAACATTTGGCATGTTTATAGATTTAGAAATTTTTGGTCTAATTATTGTGTGTTGGCAAAGTATAAATTATAGTGATTTCTGTATTAGTTTTCAATCAGAATAGACCAATTAAAACTGCAAACCATATAAGGTGGGAATCAACAGAGAGCTAGGCATGGGCTTCAAGAAAAGAGGTAGTCATGGTAGCCACACTTTAGCGCTTCCGCTCCTTCCGGCCGTGTGCATGTGGGGAAAAGTAGCGCTGTTTTATCATACTAGATACGTTTGAAAGTTCTGTTATAATGCTACTCTGTGCAGTCGTCACCTGTCTAATAAAACGCACAACATATTAAAGTGTCTTTGGTGTTTCCATGTTTTCTACCGAACAAAACCAGAAATCGAGTGTGTATGACGTGTATGAGGGTGTATAGGCAGGCCACACAATGGCACTATAGACACAGTCCCTGTCACTATTTAAAATTGCTTATTTCTCTGGATTTAAACATTCTTCTAAACATTTGTGATAATGTTAGTACACAAGTCAGCAAAATATGCAACACTGTTCTAGTGTTTTTTGGATATTTTAATAAAAAAAATCTTACATATTGCATCTTTAACAGAGAGCTGGGCATTGGCCTCAACTGAAAGCTAGGCATCAAAGGAATGCAAGCAGACAGCAGTGTTCTGTTGTTTCAAATTAAGTCCAGGACATTATTGCTGACCAGTGGTTCCCAACTCTGGTCCTGGAGTACCCCCAACTCTCTTCAACTTATCAGCTTGTTAGTAGAGACTTCAAGACCTATATTAACAATGTAAGTGACATGTGAAAGTGAATATGTAGAGGCTTCAATATATAAACAATGAATAAACTATAAACTAATAGTTTTATTAATTATTTATAAGTACTTTATTTGTGTATATTCTTGTAACTGTGATAGATTTTGCCATTTTTATTATTCTGTTTTACACTGAGAGTTTACAGGAGACAACATGGTGTTGGTCGGTCACAGATGTGTGTGGAAATGGTCTGGACAAGGAATGACATATGGCTGTCCAAAATAAATCAGGTTTTCAAGGAGAGCACTGACTCCTTTGCAAATGTGCCATCAATCAGCCTTTCAACTTTTGCCTACCTTGAGAAAAAAGCACCAGGTTTCTATGAAACAAACCTACCCTATTCCTTTCAAGATAAAAAAAAATGCCCTGGTGAAATAATTACGTGATTCAGACTAACAATGTCAACTGTTCTTTAATAAACAGCTAAACAAGTTGCTGTGAATCATCTCAAGGATTTTTTGGTGGATGAGGCAGGATTCAGTCTGGCAAAAACCAGACACCATAGACGTAAGCTTATTGGCCAATGGGCAACCGTCCAAGTGCCTGAACAACTGGTGTGTGGTTGAAGGTGGCATGGTAGACCATGAACCAGTTACTGGCTCATACAATACTAAACCTGAGCTTTTTAAAATGTTCTTGAGCAGGCCTGTCGGGGTTAAGATATCAAATTATTGTATGGGACAGTTTCAGTTTCCATCATGCACAGCTGCTCCAGGAATGGTTTCAGGCTCATTTTAGGTTCATGATCCTATATCTCCCACCAAACTCCCTTTTCCTCAACACAACTGAGGGATTCATTTCTGTTTTGACGAGGAAGGTGAATGATCACCATCCTCAAGAGAATGCCACCCTCCTTCGCGCCATGGATCAGGCTCTGAATGATAATACTGCAGAGCGATGTCTGGCCTGGATTTATATTGTATTATAGTAACATTCCTTCAGCAGATTTGAAACGTATCTTGCATTGTTTGCAGTTGAATGAACTGATTGTTAAAAGTATTTTGTATAAGTGTTTTGGTGATTAAACCAAATTTTCTTATTACCTAACACAAAGATCTTGTGTTTTGAAAAATATTATTATGTGGACTGAAGGAAAAAAAAATAAAAAATTGGAGTATGGTGCATTTGAAGTGAAAGTAAGTACTGTACTTGATAAACAAATACTATGTGTGAAGAGCTTTCACTCAGTACTGTTACCTCATTTTTGAGCAAGATGGCTATATATATATATATATATATATATATATATATATATATATATATATATATATATATATAGCTGTAATGAAAGCTCTTTTAAAAGGTTTAAAAGGTGTTAAAAGATTGACTAGCAGTGTTTCTCTGGATTTTGGATCACAAATGTGATCAGTTCAGATCGATCTTAATTTTTGTAGTTTTTACAAACTTGCATTTTTGAATAATAATATATATAACCTTTTAGGTAACATATATGGCAATATCAGTTTTGATATAGGGCAATTTATATCATAAGTTACCAGTTTTATAAACTAGGCACAACTTTATTCTGGGTTCTTTTTTCATATATACAGGAGTTGGACAAAATAGTGGAAAATATGCAATATTTCTTTATTAAAGTCCACAATGGTGTGATAATATTCAAGTCAGGTGATTTGTTTGGCCAACTGAAGTTCATCTTGGTGCTCCAACTTATCAGGTTTTATGATCATGACATCATATTTCTTGCATTGGAGTCTGTGATTAAAGTTATAGCAGCTGCAGCTCTTTCATGAATATTGGCTTGCTGAACTTCTCTGTGGACTATTTTTGTGGAAACAGGGTCTTCAGTAACACTTTGGTATAGGGACCTATTCTCACTATTAACTAGTTTCTTATTAGCATGCCTATTATTAACACGTTGGCCGTTTATTAGAACATATAAAGCATTTATTATATATGACCATATTCTACATCCCAAATCCTACCCAATATAGTTATAAGAAATAATAATAATAATAAAATAGTAGTTAAGGTTACAAATGCTCCTGCTAAATGGGCTTTAGCTCCAACTCTCTTGCAGTTTCTGAGTCTGAAGACCTTGTGATTAATAAGAGTTGGAACTAAACTCTGCAGGATAGTGGCCCTCCAGGAACAGGTTTGGATACTCCTGACCTAGAAAATATAGATCCCTATAATAATGGGTGTTCACATTATTTTATCCAACCCCTGTAGATTAATTTTTGTTGTTGCTGTCTTTATTAGAGTGTATAGTGAAGAGTGAACAAAAATGAAGTGGGGACGAGATCATAAAGAACCACAGGCTGGGATTCAATCTCAGGATGCTGAAAGTGTAACTGTGTTGCAGAGATATTATCAACACAAAGAAACTTACAATGCAAGATGAAACTGTACCAGACAAAATGGATTTGACAGCCGCCACTTTTTTTAAATTCCTGGCAAGTTTTACTCTTACCAAACTCCCATCTTGTTTGGGTTGCAAACACTTTCAGAAGTGGTAAGATACCATGATACATGAGTAACAAAGTATAAATACCCAAATAGTTTACCTTCTAATTCATTCAAATAAATAAGTAAATAAATAAATAAATGTTTTATATGTCATCATCATGAGTTTGATTTGAGTATCTGGAGAGTCCTGGTTCACCATGCTAACCCAGTAACCTCACAATTAAGCTCTGGCCTTGCTCAGGAAAAACTCTGCCAGTCCATGTTAGATTCACATTCTTCAGCCAGGCCTCTCCACGGGAGTTTGACTTGCTAGGAATGCAGCTCTCATTTTCTGGCCTGTGGACCTACGTCAGACAGTTGCATAACATGTCTGTATAAATATTGAAAGTGCTCTATCCTCTCATTGTAATTTTTCCTATGCTATTAATACCTCAAGAAAAGGATTTTGGGACAGGAAGGTAAAAAGGATTTCAGATTTTTATGTGAAAAGTGTCTCTCAGTCTTATCAAGGGGATTTGTCCTGCAAGAAAATAGTAATGTCCAGGTCCAGTTTGTGTCATCTGTATGCTAGTGTAATCCTAAAATGTTGAAAATTTAGGATAAACCAAAGTAATTCTCAGATTAATTACAGCAAATTTATGAAAACATACAGGTTCTGTGGATTGCATTATTTGATCTCTTATTGGAGTTAACTGTATGTATGTACATATTGCATATAATGTGTAGTGCTAACTGTAAGTATGTCTAATAGTACACTGTGTGTACTGACTATATGTATGTGCATACTGCACATTGTCATCTGTTGAAGTCTGTATGGTTACAGTATATGTAAATTGTTTCTGCAATTTCTGGAGCACGCTCACAAAAATTTCACTCACCATGACGTGTGCTGTGGTGATGTGACAATAAAAGTGACTTGACTTGAGTCCAGTGCTTCAGGTGTTGTTAATGCATGATACAAGATGGAGTGCAACACAATGAATGAACACAATGCAACAGTTGAAAGATGAACTCCTTTTTATTTGATAAAGTCTTATAAAGCAAAAACTTATATATTTACAGAGATACAGAATCCGGGGTGAGAAGGGTGAGACATAACAGATCTAAGGGCATGTTTCAGTGTGAATTTCCTGTGAAAGGATGAGATTCAAGCACACATTTTTCAGGTTAACTTGATTTAAAGCAGGGGTGTCCAATCATGCTCCTGGAAGGCCAAGGTCCTGCAGAGTTTAGCTCCAGTCAGCTTCAGCAGACTTGCTTGAAAGTTTCTAGTGAGTCTGAAGACCTTGATTAGCTGGTTCAGGTGATATATTACAAATGCTCCTGCTAAATGGGCTTTAGCTCCAACTCTCTTGCAGTTTCTGAGTCTGAAGACCTTGTGATTAATAAGAGTTGGAACTAAACTCTGCAGGATAGTGGCCCTCCAGGAACAAGTTTGGATACTCCTGACCTAGAAAATATAGATCCCTATAATAATAATAAATAATATATATATATATATATATATATATATATATATATTTATATATATATATATATATATATATATATATATAGCATGCACACATTAGGCAGTTTTCTTGTTTTGCTTTATGTAACCAACTCAGTGCGGTTAACATACAGCTTAATTTAGCTATTGTACAGTTTTTATTTTTGCTAGAAGTATAGACTACAACGTTTAGGTTCTGGAAGTTGAAAAAAAGAAAAGAAAAATAAATCCTATTAATTTTTTCCTTTGGGGATTTGATTTTTAATAATTACAGATAGACCATCTGGGATGAGGTTGATAATTGATGGTATATGTTTTTGTTAAAATCATTTTGGAATTCTTGATAAAATAAAATAAAAAACCTGAATAACACATGATTCTGCAAAGAAATCTGCACCAATCAGGGAATCGTGACTAATAAATAGCATAAATAAACAACTCTTCTTACGTCTTCTTTCTCTCTCAACTATGTATATTGCTCCTATATAAAATCATCTTTACATTTTTATATTTTATTGATAATTTTTAATTTGTCGTTTGCAGTGCTTCATGGGATTGTAGTTCTTTCCCCCATTAAACAGGCTAAGTGCATAGACATTTTATCCGATTTTCAAATAATTTTTTGCTTTATATCAAAGTTTGTGATGTGATTCAGCTTGTAGCTGGTTGGTTTAGTTGGTAACACTTTAGTTTAGGGACCAGTTCTCACTATTAACTAGTTGCTTATTAGCATGCATATTACTAACATATTGGCTGTTAATTAGTTCTTATAAAGCACATATTAATGCCTATTCTGCATGAGCATATTTTAGATCCCTTAATCCCACCCCATGCCTAAACTACCATACTAACTATAAATAAGTAACAAATTCCGAGTTTATTGAGGTAAAAATTGTAGTTAATAGATAGTTAACAGTGGGAATTGGTCCCCAAACTAAAGTGTGACCATTTAGTTAATTGCTTGTAATGCTTTCACAAAGACTTCTTTAAAATCCCTGTGGGAATTTTTTTTTTTCTCCCCAAAAAAGTTATCAAGCATTCTTTCATTAATATCACTGTCAAATGATTGATGAGCAGATACTATGCTGACTAAATTATATATTTATGTGCATTCAACAGTGAACAGATATTTTAAAATAAGTTGTAAAGCAATGCTCAAGTTGCGTGTGCATGCATTATGATGGGACGGGACTCACTTTTGAGTAACACGTAACACTTTTTCTGTTATGTAGACCCCTACTGATTTAAGTAATGGTGCATTCTTCATGGTCATAATAAACATGAAAAAATAGCAATTTCACCATAAAAGAATGAAAGTGAAGTGTCAAAGCCACAATATGACCACACAATCATCAGTGAAACAGGGCTGAGTGTTAACAAACTGCAGTAGAGACATTGGACAGTCAGCCTGGTTCTGCAATAGAAGGCAGTGTATTTTTATCTAGTGCTAAAGTTTCCACTGTTGTATAGTATCTGTTACGTGATGCTTGAGTAATATAAAGCTCGGAACAAAGGAGTAAAATCTGAAAGTACTTTTAATAAATCCAAGGAGAAAACACAGGGGGAAAACCAACAACAATACAAACAATACCGGACAGAAAACTGAGGTAAACTGAGGGCTTAAATACATGGGGTACATAATCAGGGATTAACAGAACAGGTTGAAGCTAATTGATCAAAAACCATAGAAACTAACAAAGGGAAACAAGCAGGCATACTAAAATAGGGCGAGACTGAACCAAAACAGAACTAAATAGAACCCAAATTATGCAGATGATTTTCAATTAGCACTGTTAAAACAATACACAAAACAAATGCATTCTCTTTTGCATTCTCTCACGCATGTTCATTTGTGCCTGTTTAACTGTTTGACATTTTGTATAAAAAAAAAATGTTAATTACAAAACGGCAGACTAAATAGATACTTGCAACAGAAGAGGTTTATGCATTTTTGAACATCTCAGTTTCAGGCTAAAAGAATGAGCACAAATTGGTTCAGTATTATGTGGAAGTAGAACATATTCCTAATTTATCTGCAAGTCTGGGTATAAATTCACTATGACTCTGGTATGACGCACATTCGCAGGAGAATTGAGTTACGCTCACGCCTTTCTGTAAATCCAACTGAGAGATGGCATTTTTCCAGAGAAAATGTGGCAGCCTCTCTGTGACCAGATATTATGGATTCACACCATGGTTACTGGCTCAGTGTGCATCTCAAGTAAGCTAAGGAAAGTGTGTGCAATTCCATCCCAATATATAATACATTGTGATACAATTATATTGTTGTAGTATGTCAAGTATCTGTTCGGCACAAAATTACCCTTCTTACTTTCTGCAATTTTTAGATGTTTAATTTTTTTAAATCAATATTCACACCTGTTGTACAAATTACTTGCATCCTTGGCAGGCTAAAAAAGGACAGAACATTTGATCTCTGGGAGTCTTGCATTCAGTTTCTCTAAGATGTATGATCACCTTTCTTTTTTAAATCAAAGAATATTTTGATGTTCTGCAAACAGTTTATTAATTCCAGTGACTTCAGCAGCTGCAAATTTCCTTGCTTGGGTGATAAAACCAAATATTAAAGGAGTAGTTCAGCCAAAAAGGAAAAGTTGCTGAAAATTTATTCACCCTCAGTCCATTCAAGATGTAGTTTAGTTTGTTTCTTCATAGCAACAGATTTGGAGAAATGTATAATTCCATCACTTGCTCACCAATGGATGCTCTGCAGTGAATGGGTGCCGTCAGAATGAGAGTCCAAACATCTGATAAAAACATCACAATAATCCACAAGTAATCCACACCACTCGAGTCCATCATTTAATGTCTTGTGAATCCAAAAGCTGCATGTTTGTAAGAAAATGAATGCACACACTAAACGATTTGGCTAGACCGCAAGACCACACACCTTCCGACTGTAGGATCATTTTCACAGTGAGACGAGATCTCACGGAGACTTGCGAGATCAAATGTGACTTGTGAAGAAAAACAAATGGAAGACAATTAGTGTCATCAACTGGTTCTCCTGGCATGAGTTTTGTTTTAAGGGAAGAAAAACAAAGAAATAAAAAGGATATGGGTGATCTTCTTTCTCAATGCTCCACTTTTGTGGCATGTTTGTGGCTGCGACATTTCAGCTATAGAAGCACACAACATCCGGTTGGTGTAGCTTGCTTGCTTTCATTGGCTATCGTGGGTATCAGGTAAGAGTCAGCCCAATCAAGAGTCATGTTTGATATTTATGATTTGGGATTGTGTGGGCTCCAATGCGATCGGGACCAGTAAAATAATTGTAATGATACCACACACTTGAGGATTTGCTGGTCAAAAAGTTATTTGTGACAGGCCTTGAATTGGCCCATGCCCCCCGATCACCTGGGGGTACAAATTGGGCTCACAATCGGGCTTAAAATTTTCAAGTGTGTGGCCTGCCTAAAATATGAGTCTATAATTCATAATACTGCTTACTCCAGAGAAAAAGTTGTCTCTTTTGAATCAGGAGAGAAATATGCACAGATCATACACTGTTTACTAGCAAAACCAGTCCAAAATTATTGGGTGTAGATTTTGATGTGAGAGGACAACAGAAGATTGACTTTTTCACTGGAGAAAGAGTTTCATGGGTTTGTTTCTTACAGACTCACACACAGCTTTTCTCTCATTCAGTTTCTTATTCTGATGGCACCTATTCACTGCAGAGGACCCACTGGTGAGCGAATTTCCCCCAAAAATACATTGTACATTGTATATATGTAATTACAGAATGGTAATTACACAGTTTTAATTTTGGGAGTGAACTATTCTTTTGATGTAAGTATAAAATGTATTAGTTATCAACCAAATTCATTGACTCACAGTCCCTAGTGAGGATGTGGGGTCACATTTTATTTTTAGGTCCAGTTCTCACTATTAACTAACTACTAACTATGACTTTTGCCTCAGTAACCTTCTAATTACTGTTTATTAAAAGTTAGTAAGGTAGAAGTTAAGTTTAGGTATTGGGTAGGATTAAGGTAGTAGAATTTGGTCATGCAGAATATGTGCTTTATAAGTACTAGTAAACAACCAATATACTAGTAATACGCATGCTAATAAGCAACTATTTAATATTGAGAATTGGTCCCTAGACTTAAGTGTTAACGGATGTTTTATGGAATAAATAATTTTGATACCATAAATTCTCCTTCATTTTTAACAGCTACACAAAGAATTCAAAAAGACTACATTGCAAAAACTGCTCCATCTTGCAGGTTTGCATTGCACAACATCAGAAAGATCAGGTCCTTTCTAACGGAGCATGCGGCACAACTTCTTGTCCAGGCCCTAGTCCTTTCTAGGCTGGACTACTGCAATGCTCTTCTGGCTGGACTTGCATCTAGCACAATCAAACCTCTACAAATGATTCAGAATGAAGCGGCATGACTGGTCTTCAACGAGCCCAAAAGAGCCCATGTTACACCTCTCTTTATCTCCTTGCACTGGCTTTATTTCCTTGCACTACGTGGCTTGCATCAAGTTCAAGTCATTGATGCTTGCATATAGAACAGCACCCCCCTACTTCCACTCACTACTATGAATCGACATACCCTCCAGAAGTCTGAAATCCGGTAGTGAGTGACGCCTCATGGTACCATTATAGAGAGGCTCAAAATCACTTTCCAGAACACTCTCATTCACCATTCCTGGCTGGTGGAATGATCTTCCCACCCCTATCTGGCATGCTGAATCCCTGACAATTTTCAAGCGACAGCTGAAAACCCATCTCTTTCGATGCTGCTTTACTTACTACTTTACTTCTTTACTTAAAAATATCTTTCTCTTTATTTGTTCCTTCCCTTTCTAGCTTGTACTTATTTGAACAATGCCTGAAACGTGGTATTACGAGCACTTCCTATGTCTGTTTGTTTCTTTAAGAAGAATCACTTTATGTTCTTTAAGATTGTTAGTTTTTTTTGTTTAAGGTGTATGATTTGTTGTTAAATGTAATTGTAATTATGTAATTGTAATTATGATATCCAGCAGTTCAGATGATCTTAATGATTGAGAAAAAGAAAAACATTTTCAAAAATGACTTTTTATGGAAATAATGTACTTTAAAAGAATTTGTGAACAAAGTGTGATTCAGACATTTAAGTGCATGTTTAATACAATTAAATAATACATTAACATTAATACATTAATACATTAAATGCAATTTGATTTCTGAACCACTTAAGTAGGATTTAAATCTTTACATGTGCTTTAGGACATTAGTCAACACATCAGAATAAATGTATTTCTTTAAAGCATGAAGAAGGTTATTAAAACAATGAATTAAAATATACTGTAAAGTAATACCTTTCATTTTATATATAACCCATTTTAATTACACATAAGTGGCCATTTAATTATTATGTCAGTTATCTCCGCTCAACAAGAACCACCAGTCTGATGTAGTGTGATTTAGTGTGAAAAAGGCCTAAGAAGGTTCAGTGGTGCAGAGAAAGAATAGTGCCTAAGAGAATGTGGTTATATCACCCACTACGTGTCTTAGTGACCACAAGAAAATCAGATTTCAAGGTTCCAAATTCTTTGGCTCTAAAATCTAATATGCAACACAAGGTCATATTCTCTCTCCTGCCTTTGTCAGTTTAGTGAATCATTAAGTAACTTAGGTTGTGAAACCATGTTGCTTTCAAAGTAGATATTTCTGCATGTTCTGCCCAATATCATCTGTTAGCAGAACCCATATTAAGATTGCAAATTGTTGCTGCATTCATACAGATTATGTGACAGTCTATGAAATGCATCATAAGTAATCCTGTAAATTTCTTATTCTTTTGCTCACTCTAATAATAAACATAAAAGCATGCAAGCATGAAAATGAATGTGATATGCAATGTACAAATAACCAGTGTGCCATAGGTGATTTCCTCAAGACTGACTGGAGTATAACAGATAAAACATACATATATTTGGGCAGTATTGTATCTTTTGTTTATGTTTTGTGACTGCAGGCGCACATAAAGATGAAGCAGTGAGTGTTTTACAATAAAGCACCTGAAGCTGGCCGCAGGACACCTGAAGAGACTCTCTAAATGACGATGAGCTGTTTCATAAAACAAATCTTTACTCCTTATACTAGGCTATATCACGTGCTCTGACACGCAGAAGCGGTTTCTGATTCAAGAACAAACTTTTCAATGAACCTTTTAAATCGGTTCGCAAGGGTGAGGCCAGTGCTGGTCTGTCAGAGGGAGTTGTGTGCATACTCGGGCCAGGGGAGGAAGCGGTTCCAGCTGTGCTGATCTTCATGGCAGTATGCCCAGAGGTAGCGTCCGAGTTCCTGGATCTTCCTCTCAGTCTGGCTGTTCGTCTGGGGATGGTATCCGGAGGACAAGCTTACTGTAATATCTAGCAGATGTAAGAAGGCATTCCACACATGGGAGATAAACTGGGGACCCTGGTCCGACACAATATCCTCGGGTATCCCGAAGTTCCTGAAGACATGGGTGAATAAGTGCTCAGCCGTCTCCAGAGCGGTTGGTAATCCTGGTAGAGGACTCAACTTGCAGGCTTTAGAGAAACGATCCACTGCCACCAGGATGCATGTGTTGCCTTCGGATTCGGGTAGGTCAGTCACAAAGTCTATTCCCAGGTGTGACCAGGGCCGCCAAGGAATGGGAAGGGACATCAGCTTGCTCACCGGAAGATGACGAGAAGTGGAAGACATTGCACAGACTGAGCAACTGCGGACGTACCGGTTGACGTCATGAGACATACTGGGCCACCAGTACCGGGCTTGAAGGAGCGTGAGGGTCTGTTGGCTGCCTGGATGCTGGAGTTGCGTTTGTTCTCGCGGGACTCCCCAGTTTCGGTCTGCTAAATAGTAAGGTGTGACCAAAGCCAGTGAAAGTACTTAATTACCTGTTTTGGAAGTCCTTGTTAGAAGAAACAGTCGAGCAACAGAAAAGGATAGCAGTTTGTGAGTGTTTTGCCTTGTTTTCTCATTAGACTACAGCGCGGATCTTCGTTGCTAGGAAACATTGTGTGTTTTTTTACCGTGGTAAATACGTGCTGAAGTGGCGTTTGTTCTCACGGGACTCCCCAGTTTCGGTCTGCTAAATAGTAAGGCGTGACCAGCTGACTTCAATAACAGGTAATCAGGCAAATATAAAAGTGGGTAGTTCACCGCGGCAGCGGTCGCGGCACCCCTCGTGTGAAGCCTCCTCGTGTGAAGACCAAAGAGTGTAAAGACCATCGACTCTACCTGTGCGACTCCACCGAGCATGGACACCGACAGGGCACTTGAGTATTGATTTTCTCCCCTTTTTCTTTTGTTTTTGTACAGCTTGTTCTTAACTACTTATTTATGTCACTTGTACTCACTATGTGCTTTCAGATCTCTACTATTACTACGAACACTCGGAGAGCTCACCCTGTATGTCGGAGGCAGGCCTATCCCAAAAATCTACGGCCTGTCCCTCTGACCTCTACTACTTTAATCTCTATTCCGGTTGGTCTCTGGAACTGCCAGTCTGTTGTTAATAAAGCAGATTTAATTTCTTCTATTGCTACTTATTCCGGTCTCAACCTCATGGCCCTAACTAAGACTTGGATCAAACCTGAAGACACTGCCACTCCCGCAGCCCTCTCCACTAATTTCACTTGTTCCCACAGCCCTCGTATGACGGGAGGGGTGGAGATACTGGTTTCCTTATTTCAAAAGAATGGAAATTTGATCTTCAACCATCTCTTACAGGTAACGGTTCATTTGAATCACATGCAATTACTTTAAACCACCCTGTTAACATCCACTTTGTGGTCATTTATCGTCCCCCAGGTCAACTGGGAAACTTCTTGGAGAAGTTGGATGTGTTACTATCAAGCTTTCCTGAGGATGGTACTCCTCTGGTACTGCTTGTTGACTTCAACATCCACCTAGATAAACCCCAGGCTGCTGACTTCAACACTCTGCTTGCCTCATTTGATCTCAAGCGAGCGTCTACTACAGCGACACACAAATCAGGCAACCAACTGGACCTCATCTACATACGCTGTTGCTCCATGGACAACACTTTAGTTGCTCCAATGCACACCTCAGACCACTTCCTCATAACTGCTAACCTTGCACGTACTCCTGAAGCGGCACATGCTCCTCCGCAGGTCACCTTTCAACGGAACCTACGCTCACTCTCTCCATCTTGCCTGTCCTCTTTGGTTTCATTCTCACTTCCTTCACTCGCTCAGTTTTCAGCTCTGGACACGAACAGTGCTACTGACACTCTTTGCTCCACTCTGACCTCTTGCTTGGACAACTTTGCCCACTGTCATCCAGACCAGCACGCACCACCCCATCTGCCCCCTGGCTGTCCGATGTTCTCTGGGAACATCGCTCTAAACTCAGGGCTGCAGAGAGGAAATGGCATAAATCAAGAAACTCTACCAACCTTAGTGTGTATCAGTCTCTCCTCTCTTCCTTCTCTGCAGATGTCTTCACTGCTAAAACATCATACTACCACAACAAAATTAACAACTGTTCTGACTCTTGCACACTTTTCTAAACTTTCTCTTCTCTTCTTAGTCCACCTCCACCTCCTCCTTCATTGACTCTTACAGCCAACGACTTTGCAGTTTTCTTCACAAATAAGACAAGAACCATCAGTGACCAATTTTCCACACCACAGACGGATGATAACTTCATAACGATGAATACACACTCTCTCCTCCTTCTCTCCACTCTCAGATATGAACGTTTCCAAACTTATCCTGTCCAGTCATCCTACTACTTGTCCACTTGATCCTATTCTCACTCACCTCCTTCAAGCGATTTCTTCTTCAGTAATACCTTCACTTACTCACATTATCAAAACCTCTCTTCACTCTGGTACAGTTCCCTCAGCGTTTAAGCAGGCTCGGGTAAGCCCACTGCTTAAGAAACCATCTTTAAATCCAGCACTTCTAGAAAACTACAGACTGGTATCCCTTCTTCCATTCATTGCAGACACTTGAGCGAGTCGTGTTCAACCAACTTTCTATGTTTCTTGTACAGAACAACCTCCTGGACAGCAACCAATCTGGCTTCAAAAGCGGCCACTCAACTGAGACTGCCCTGCTCTCAGTAACTGAAGCCCTGCGACTGGCAAGAGCAGCTTCCAAATCCTCAGTACTCATCTTGCTGGATCTGTCTGCTGCCTTTGACACAGTTAGTCACCAGATTCTACTGTCCACCCTCAGAAAGATGGGCATCTCTGGAACCGCACTCCTGTGGTTCAAGTCCTACCTCTCAGGTAGGTCCTTCAGGGTGTCTTGGAGGGGTGAGGTAACAACTTCTTGCTACTGGGGTTCCTCAAGGCTCAGTGCTTGGATCACTTCTCTTCTCCATCTATATGACGTCATTAGGATCTGTCATTCAGGAGCATGGCTTTTCTTATCACTGCTTTGCTGATGACACTCAACTCTACTTCTCATTCCAACCAGATGATCCGACGGTAGCTGCTCGCATTGCAGCCTGTCTGAGTGACATTTCAAGTTGGATGAATGACCATCACCTTCAGCTCAACCTTACTAAGACAGAACTGCTGGTGGTTTCAGCTAACCCATCGTTAAATCACAACTACTCTATACAGCTGGGTTCGTCAACCATAACTCCTTCCAGGACAGCCAAAAACCTAGGAGTTGTGATGGATCATCAGTTAAGCTTCACAGACCATATTGCTACAACGACCCATTCCTACAGATTTGCCCTATACAACATTTGGACGATTAGTACCCTTCCTGTCAGAGCAAGCCACCCAACTTCTTGTCCAAGCTCTTGTTCTCTCCAGACTGGACTATTGTAATGATCTCCTAGCGGGCCTTCCTGCATGTGCTATCAAGCCTCTACAACTGATCCAGAATGCAAGCAGCAAGGGTTGTCTTCAATGAGCCAAAAAAAAGCTCACGTTACTCCTCTCCTCATCAGGTTACACTGGCTACCAGTAGCTCGCAACAAGTTCAAGGTACTGATGCTTGCCTACAAGACGGCCACTGGCACGGCACCAATATACCTAAACTCACTAGTTCAAACTTATAAGCCCTGCAGAAGCTTGTGTTCTGCAAGTGAACGGCGCCTTGTGGTGCCATCCCAAAGAGGTTCAAAATCACTCTCACTGACTTTTTCCTGGACTGTGCCCGGCTGGTTGAATGACCTCCCAGTCTCAATTCGAACAACCGAGTCTTTACTCATTTTCAAAAAAAAAAAAAAAAAAAAAACATCTAAAGACTAATCTTTTTTACCAGCACTTGACCAACTAATACTAGCACTTACCTTTTCTTTTCTTGTCTATCCTATTCTTTTGAAAAAAAAAAAAAAAAGAAAAAAAAACCTTGCTATGAGTTCTGTGCTAGACTAACTGAGACTTGTCATGACACTTGTTTACTGTTGTTGTTCTCTCGTTGGTCTGATTGCTTCTATTGTTCTCATTTGGAAGTCGCTTTGGATAAAAGCGTCTGCTAAATGATTAAATGTAAATGTAAAATAAGGTATCGGCTTTACAGTTGTGGTTGCCTGGATGGTAGATGATATGGAAACTGAACCGGGTGAAGAACAGAGCCCAGCGGGCTTGCCTGGGATTGAGCCTCTTGGCGTCGCGGAGATACTGAAGGTTTTTATGGTCTGTGATGACAGTGAATGGGTGGTTAGCTCCCTCCAGCCAGTGCCGCCACTCCTCCAGTGCAAGTTTGATGGCCAGTAACTCCCAGTTCCCGATATCGTAATTTTGCTCTGCTGGGGTCAGTTTCCTGGAGTAATAAGCGCAAGGCTGGAGAAGTGGAAGCTCGCCGAACAACTGGGAAAGCACGGTGCCTACTCCAGTGGTGGAGGCGTCCACTTCCACCACGAAAGGGACCTTGGGATCTGGGTGGTGAAGGATAGGAGCCATGCTAAAGGCCTTCTTGAGCTCCTGGAAGGCTTCGTGGGCACTGGAGCTCCAGGAAAGGGACTTGGGCTTACCCCGGAACAGGGTGGCCAAGGGTGCAGTATGCCGGCTGAAATCCTGGATGAAACGTCGATAGAAATTGGCAAATCCCAAGAACCTCTGAAGCTCCTTGATCTACTGAGGAATGGGCAACTTAGTGATGGCAGTCACCTTCCCCTAGTCCATCTGGATTCCCTCTTGGCTGATGTGGTAGCCGAGGAACTGAACCGTGGGGCGGTGGAACTCGCACTTTTCCAGTTTGAGGTACAGGTGGTGTTGACGTAGCTTGTGGAGGACCTGCTTCACGTGGTGGCGATGGTCGGCCAGGTTCCGGGAGTAAATAAGGATATCGTCGATGTATTGTGGAGGAACTCCCGGAACACCTTGTTCATGAACCCCTGGAAGATGGATGGGGCGTTGGCAAGGCCATACGGCATAACGTAGTACTCGTAGTGGACAGGGTAATGAAGGCCATCTTCCATTCGTCGCCTTCCCGGATCCGAACGAGGTTGTATGCACTTCGCAGGTCCAGCTTGGAGAAGATACGGGCCCCACGGAGTTGCTCGAGAGCGGCCGGGACCAGGGGAAGTGGATAAGGGAGTTTGACTGTCTGGGAGTTCAGAGCTCGGTAGTCAATACAGGGCCGCAAGCCCCCGTCCTTCTTGCCCATGAAGAAGAAGCTCGAGGCTGCTGGCGAGCTGGATGGCTGGATGAATCCCTGGTTGAGAGCCTCCTAGATGTACTCCCCCATAGCCTTGCGCTCCAGGATGGACAAAGGGTATACTCTACCCTTGGGGAGTTCAGCCTCAGGCAGCAGATCGATTGCACAGTCCCATGGCCGATGAGGTGGTAAGTGGGTGGCTGCCTGCTTACTGAAGACATCCTAGAATGCCACATAATCAGATGGAATGGAGGGAGTGACACTAGGCTAAGGACTGTCTATGCGGGTGGAAGCAACCTGGCAGACCGGGGAGCGGTGCAGAGGACGTGGAAGTGCAGCGAGGCAGTGTTGTTGACAGAATTCACTCCAGCGAATTACCTCACCAGAATCCCATCTGATTTCTGGAGAGTGTTGGATGAGCCAGGGGCGTCCCAGGATGACATCCACAGTGGATCCCTCCAGCACCAGAAAATTGATCTCCTCTTCATGGAAGAGTCCGACATTGAGCTTCATGGGAGGGGCCTGGAACCTCATATGCCCACGTCCTAATGGCTTTCCCTGGATGGTCTCGACTCGAAGCCCCTGGGCATGATGGCAGCGAGGAAACTGGAGACAACTTAGGAGGCCTTGCGAGATGAAGTTGAAAGTGAAAATGAAAGTGACGTGACATACAGCCAAGTATGGTGACCCATACTAAGAATTCGTGCTCTGCATTTAACCCATCCAAAGTGCACACACACAGCAGTGAACACACACACACACCATGAACACACACCTGGAGCAGTGGGCAGTCATTTATGCTGAGGCGCCCGGGGAGCATTTAGTGGTTCTGTGCCTTGCTCAAAAGCACCTCAGTCATGGTATTGTCAGCCCGAGACTGAAGTGCTCTTGAGCAAGGAACCCCAAACTGCTCCCCGAGGAGCCCGAGTCGACCAGGGCAGAGACAGTAATCGAACAGGCAGGAGTGAATAGTTGGACTGAAATGGTGGAAAGCGTGGAAATTGCTGGGTCAGATTGGATAGTACTCACCGAAGGACGTGGGGGCTTGACTGGGCAGTCGCCAATTAAATGATCGGATGCGACACAATAGAGGCAGAGTCCAACTGCAAGCCTGCGATTGCGCTCCTCAGGGGAAAGTATGGTAAAATCCACCTGCATGGGCTCTGGTACTGGAGGACCGCTGGCGGGGGAGTCAGACTGGTGGGCGGCTTCGGTGGTGTGGCAGGCAGCTAGATGCTGGGAAATGCAGTTGGTCTTCAGCATGAAGTTCTCTAATCCAACGGAATAATCGTAGATGGCCATTTGCGCACATATGCGGAAATGTCAGGACATATCAGTCCTTGCTGTTAAGCACTGAGGAGTGCCGTCTCATTCCATCCACTAGCCGCTACCAGAGTTCGGAACTGTACCATGTATTCTGTGGTCAAAGAGGCTCCTTGACGCAACCGCAGCAGCTGATCTGAAACTGAGAGTGCACCAGTAGCGGAGCCAAACACCTCCTTGAAGTGGTTAGTGAAAGCTTCGTAAGAGTCATTTATGGCATTGTTGGCACTCCATTTGCCTTTGCCCATGATAAAGCACGACCAGACAGGAGCGAGATCAGAAAAGCTACCTTGGTGCGTCCTGTGGGGAATTTCTGTGGTTGCATCTCGATGTACAGGGATACTTGGAGGAGAAAGCCGCCGCATCCAGTTGGTTCCCCCACGTAGGAGGCAGGCATAGCCATGGGACTGGCAGAGGCAGATTGAGGAGTGGGTGCTGGCGTGAGTGAGACACGGAGATCCATGAGAGTGTCTGCTATGGTCCGGTCTTCTGTCACAAATCAGGGACACAGTGAGAGGTTAGTGAGTAGACAGGGTTTATTGAATGAACTGGTTGAATGGATGAATGATAGAAGAGCAGTAGGAACCATCCAATAGGCAATAGCCAGGCGGTGGTGAGCGATCACTGGGTGACTGGACACTGAGACAACAGCCAGGAGACTAGGAGGACAACGAGGGAGAAACACAGGAGGATTGTCAGAGGTTCTGGAGACAGAGTAAGCACAGGTTAGTATGCAAGGGTTCTGGAAACAGTTCAGTGAAGTGAACTGTAGACCTGACGCCGGAGTACTGAAGTGATGGTGGCTTTATACTGAGAAGGGTAATTGAGTGCAGGTGCAGGTGATCAATACTCCGGTGATTGGGATCGGGAGTGATTGGGACCAGGTGACGGTGATTCCTGGACAATGTGGGTAAGGTAAGTTTTGAACAGTGATGTCTAATGTACTTGCTCAATAATTTATTTTTGTTCAATTTTAACCAAAAATAAAGCCACAAGCGGCAATTCAAGCAAAAATGGCTTGTGTAAACAATACAGTTATACAAGTCTCTTTTCAATCTTATACAAGTTATACAAGTCTTTTAATGTATCTATATAGAAGTATTATTCTCTATACTATATTAAAATAGACAAATAATATTGCCTCTTTTCTTCAATGGGACAGCAATAGATTGTCACGTCTGGCAACTTGACAAAAATGTTGTCAATATGATTAAGATATTCAGGTGCATCTCAATAAATTAGAATGTCATGGAAAAGTTCATTTATTTCAGTAAATCAACTCAAATTGTGAAACTCGTGTATTAAATCAATTCAGTGCACACAGACTGAAGTAGTTAAAGTCTTTGGTTCTTTAATTGTGATGATTTTGGCTCACATTTAACAAAAACACACCAATTCACTATCTGGACTACTTCAGTCTGTGTGCACTGAATTTATTTGATACACAAGTTTCACAATTTGAGTTGAATTATTGAAATGAACTTTTCCACAAAATTCTAATTTATTGAGATGCACCTGTATAAATTGATGAGTTATACAGCATGATAGCCACCTGAAGAAATTACTTCCTGTGGCATTCTGTAGTGCATTGCTGTTACAAATCCTGTCCATGGACTTCCGCCAGTCGCCACCAGAGTTCACTCGTTCATCATATCGACTCTCTCACTACACAGACTGTTACACATCACCACGGACTACATTTCCCATAATCCAGTGCACTGATTGCACACAGCTGTAACTAATCACACACACACTATACTACACTCACTCAGATCCTTCTCAAATGGCCAAGTATTGTTTGCACTTATCTCTCTGACTGTGATAGCATCTTTACGGAGCCAGTTCCCGGTCCTAGTTTGAGTTTCTAGTTCTTGTCTAAGTCTAGTCACGTCTTGTTTCCTGATTGCCTGTTTCCTGATTATTGCCTGTCCTGGATTACCCTTCTCATCTCGCCCTGTTCGGACACTGTTTACCCCTCGCCTAGACCATAGCCTGTGTTTTGGGTCAATCCTTTGGATTACCCTGTTTGGACATTGTTCGCTGGAGATCGACATCGCCCGCTCACTGGATTACTCCGGTGTCTTGCCCTCAATATACCTAACTGCCATTGTCTGACCCTCACCTGTTTTTGTCCACGTCTTCTAAATAAAGTTTGCAAATGGATCTGCACGTCTCACGGCTCATTCATCCCGTAACAATTGCAGTGTTCTCAGCTTGCTGCTGAAGGTGCTCTGATATGAGTGCAGTGTGGTATAGAGGAGATGAGAGGCATTTTCCATGATCCTGAGAAATTTCTGCAGCATCTTCCTCTAATTATGTCCAAGAACAGAATTAACGGTTTAATAAATTATTATTAATCAATTAAAAATAATTGTTATTATTTCAAAGTACATTTTAAAACATTAGGTTTAAAAAAACAAAATTGTTTGTCATGTCCTGTTGTGGGAGCAAGCAGAGAGTTGAGACAGGGTCTAATTTTATATATATATAGATGTGCTGACTAACATACTAAAGCACGTTAAGTACTTGATTATAATTTTAGCCGTAATTATTTAATTTATATAATTTAATATAAATTTAAACTAGAATGCATTTTCATTTAATTCCAATTAACATGTCAAGTAAAGTCATCACCTTTATTTATAAAGTTATTTAAACTAGGCAGATTGTGTCAAAACAACACAACATTAATTAGGAAAACAGTGAGTCAATAATGCAAAATGACAGTTAAAGGCAGTTCATCACTGAATTCAGTGATGTCATCATGCAGCTCAGTTCAGTTTAAATTGCATCTGTGCAATCATTTGCAATCAAGTCAACGATATCACTGTAAATGAAGTGTCCCCAACTAAGCAAGCCGGAGGCGACAGCGGCAAGGAACCAAAACTCCACTGGTGACAGAATGGAGAAAGAAACCTTGGGAGAAACCAGGCTCAGTCGGGGGGCCAGTTCTCCTCTGGCCAGACGAAACCAGCAGTTCAATTCCAGGCTGCAGCAAAGTCAGATTGTGCAGAGGACTCAACTGGTTCTTGTGGTCTTGTCTTGTCAGTTTAGCCAGTCTGTCAGCTTCCTGACCTGGGCCCCAGTTAGTCAAGTACAAACTCTAAGACTTTGTGCCATATTTCTAGAGAGAAGAGCGGCACCACCCCAGGAGGGATGAAGACCATCTCTTATCAACAGGTCAGGTCTGCCCCAAAAGCTTGTCCAATTGTCTATGAAACATATGTTATCCTGCGGGCACCACTTAGACATCCAACCATTGAGTGACGACAGTCTTCTATGTATCTCATCACCACAGTAAGGAGGGAGGGGACCACAGCATATTACAGTGTCTGACATTGTGCTTGTATGTTCACGCACCTCTTTAATGTTATTTTTAGTAATCTCCAACTGGCGAAGTCGAACATCATTAGCGCCAGCGTGAATAACAATCTTACTGTATTTACGTTTAGCATTAGCCAGCACTTTTATATTTGCCAAGATGTCAGGCACTCTGGCTCCCGGTAAACATTGGACTATAGTGGCTTGTGTCTCCATTTTCACATTCCGTACAACAGAATTGCCAATAACTAGAGCACTTTCATCAGGTTTCTCAGTGGATGCTTCACTGAGTGGGGAGAACCTGTTTAATGTTTTGATCGGAACAGAAGAGCGGTGTTTTGACCCCCAACAATGCCGGATCACAGTCACCCAGTTGCCCTGCTGCAGATGCGCTATTAACAGATCTGAACAATGTACAGGATTCCCTGAGTTTGTCACATCCAAAGCCGTATCTTACTGTCCTCAATTAAAGTTTGGATGCATGTCTCTAATTCTAAAATCTTCTCTGTCAGCCTAACTAATTCCCTGCATTTATCACATGTGAATCCCTCGTCACCAACAGAGAGAGATAAACTATACATGTGGCAAGCAGTGCAAATAACAATAGCAGGAGAAGCCATTACTCACCGTGATTGATGAATGATTCTTACCAGAGTTGTTTGATGAAAAACAGAGCGAGAGGAGCAGAGAAAAGAAAACAGCGATAGGCGGAAACACTTATGACAAGCTAACGAATGCTAACACGCTGCAGGTGTGCTGCACTCAAGCATTTATAATATAAGCAATCGATTAAATTAATCAGATTAGATTGATACATAATATCAGAAATATGATGGGAATTAAGTTATATTTTATCACTTTAAACAAGAGAGAAATAGTAAGATAGAGATCTACAGAAAAACAAAGCCACACGGAGCTACGATCACAAACCAGCAGCACGGCAAACAGGAAGCAGGAATAACACTGTTCAACAACGACACCCGCAGGTACCTCAACGTCTCAACCAAATGTTAAGCATCAGAAAACATTACAATTTGTACTATATTATTTCCAAAATAAGTACACTGTAAAAAAAAAAAAATATATATATATATATATATATATATATATATATATATATAATATATATATATATATATATATATATATATACATACATACAGGTCCTTGGTCGGATCCTTTTGCAGAAATGACTGCTTCAATGCGCGCGTGCGCATGGAGGCATCAGCTTGTGGCACTGCTGATGGGTTATGGGAGGCCCAGGATGCTTCGATAGCGGGCCTTAAAGCTCATCCCAGAGTGTTGGGTCTTGCAGTCTCTCACTTTCTCTTCACAATATCCCACAAGATTCTCTATGGGGTTTCAGCGTCAGGAGAGTTGGCAGGCCAATTGAGCACATGTAATAACATTGGTCAGTAAACCATTTACCAGTTGTTTTTTGGCACTGTGAGGCAGGTGCAGGTCGTGCTGAGGAACGAAACATCTTCATTCCATAAAGCTTTTCAAGCAGATGGAAGCATGAAGTGCTCCAAAAATCTCCTGATAGCTAGCTGCATTGACATTGCCCCTTGATAAAACACAGTGACCAACACCAGTAGCTGACATGTGCACCCCAGACCATCACTGACCTGTGGTTACTTGACACTGGACTTCAGGATTGGAGAATATCTTTTAAGTTCTATGTTATCACTTTAACTTCAATGTACAGGATTCCCCTGATTTTGTCACAATCCAAAGCCGTATCTTACTGTCCTCAATTAAAGTTTGGAGGTCATGTCTCTAATTCCTAAAATCTTCTCTGTCAGCCTAAACTAATTCCCTGCATTTTATCACATGGTGAATCCCTCGTCACCAAACAGAGAGAGATATAAACTATACTGTGGCAAGCAGTGCAAATAACAAATAGCAGAGAAGGCATTACTCACCGTGATTGATGCATGATTCTTACCAGAGTTGTTTGATGAAAACACAGAGCGAGAGGAGCAGAGAAAAGAAAACAGCGATAGGCGGAAAACACTTATGACAAGCTAACGAATGCTAACACGCTGCGGGTGTGCTGCACTCAAGCATTTATAATATAAGCAATCGATTAAATTAATCAGATTCGATTGATACATATAATATCCAAATATGATGGGAATTAGTTATATTTTATCACTTTAAACAAGAGAGATAAATAGTAAGATAGAGATCTACAGAAAACAAAGCCCACACGGAGCTACGATGGCAAACCAGCAGCACGGCAAACAGGAAGCAGGAATAAAACACTGTTCAACAACGACACCCGCAGGTACCTCAACGTCTCAACCAAATGTTAAGCATCAGAAAAAACATACAATTTGTACTATATTATTTTCCAAATAAGTACAACTGTAAAAAAAAAAAAATATATATATATATATATATATATATATATAATATATATATATATATATATATATATATATATATATCTAGATCCTACATACATGTCCTTCTCAAAAATTAGCATATTGTGATAAAAGTTCATTATTTTCCATAATGTAATGATAAAAACTAAACTTTCATATATTTTAGATTCATTGCACACCAACTGAAATATTTCAGGTCTTTTATTGTTTTAATACTGATGATTTTGGCATACAGCTCATGAAAACCCAAAATTCCTATCTCAAAAAATTAGCATATTTCTTTCTCCGACCAATAAAAAGAAAAGTACTTCAGAGGAAAAAGTCAACCTTCAAATAATTATGTTCAGTTATGCACTCAATACTTGGTCGGGAATCCTTTTGCAGAAATGACTGCTTCAATGCGGCGTGGCATGGAGGCAATCAGCCTGTGGCACTGCTGAGGTGTTTATGGAGGCCCAGGATGCTTCGATAGCGGGCTTAAGATCATCCAGAGTGTTGGGTCTTGCGTCTCTCAACTTTCTCTTCACAATATCCCACAGATTCTCTATGGGGTTCAGGTCAGGAGAGTTGGCAGGCCAATTGAGCACCGTAATACCATGGTCAGTAAACCATTTACCAGTGGTTTTGGCACTGTGAGCAGGTGCCAGGTCGTGCTGAAAAACGAAATCTTCATCTCCATAAAGCTTTTCAGCAGATGGAAGCATGAAGTGCTCCAAAATCTCCTGATAGCTAGCTGCATTGACCTTGCCCTTGATAAAACACAGTGGGACCAACACCAGCAGCTGACATGGCACCCCAGACCATCACTTGACTGTGGGTACTTGACACTGGACTTCAGGCATTTTGGCATTTCCTTCTCCCCAGTCTTCCTCCAGACTCTGGCACCTTGATTTCCGAATGACATGCAAAATTTGCTTTCAATCCAAAAAAAGTACTTTGGACCACTGAGCAACAGTCCAGTGCTGATTCTCTGTAGCCCAGGTCAGGCGCTTCTGCCGCTGTTTCTGGTTCAAAAGCACACGCCTGTGCACGGTGGCTCTGGATGTTTCTACTCCAGACTCAGTCCCACTGCTTCGCGCAGGTCCCCCAAGGTCTCCCCGAATCGGTCTGTCCTCCACAATCTTCCTCAGGTCCGGTCACCTCTTCTCGTTGTGCAGTGTTTTTTGCCACACTTTTTCCTTCCCTACACAGACTTCCCACTGAGGTGCCTTGATACAGCACTCTGGAAACAGCCTATTCGTTCAGAAATTTCTTTCTGTGTCTTACCCTCTCGCTTGAGGGTGTCAGGTCGGCAGTCTTACCCATGATTGCGGTTTTGAGTAATGAACCAGGCTGGGAGTTTTTTAAAAGCCTCAGGAATCTTTTGCAGGTGTTTAGAGTTAATTAGTTGATTCAGATGATTAGGTTAATAGCTCATTTAGAGAAACTTTTCATGATATGCTAATTTTTTGAGATAGGAATTTTGGGTTTTCATGAGCTGCATGCCAAAATCATCAGTTTTAAAACAATAAAAGACCTGAAATATTTCAGTTGCTGTGCAATGAATCTAAAATATATGAAAGTTTAATTTTTATCATTACATTATGGAAAATAATGAACTTTTTCACAATATGCTATTTTTTTGAGAAGGACCTGTATATAGTCAGGAATTTACAGGACTAAAGAGCATTATTTTACAATATATTAGTAAAGTCAGAAATTTGTTGTGAAATCGATGCACCCTGGGTAATTTTCTTACAAAAGACTGTGAATGAACAGCAGAATAATGCTATCATCACAGTCATTTTCTGCTCTTGTTTTAGTGTGAATACACATTATAAAATTGTCTTTAACTGTGCCACTGTGAGAAATTAAGTTGTTTACTACTGTAATTGTTTTGAAGTCACCATAATGGTGACTGGTGATCCCATTTGTTTGAGCTCTTTGAGCTTGCATATTCATATTCAAATTTATAATCTAGTCATGTCAGAATTGTGACAAATGAAAGCATTTGTCAAAATCATGGCAAGCTAAAATATGAAATAGGCTTTTGCCTGACTTTAAGATAATAAAACTGTCCTTAGCAAGAACATGAAGATATTGTTTTAGAATTATTTAAGCATTAAGATGAATTAATAACTTATTTCATAATCATAACTGTTTGTAGATATATCTTTCACAAAGAAGCAACTGCTGAAAAACACAGGAGAACAGAAGCTGGGCAGAACTAGTGGAGACGCAGGAGATTCAGGGCTTGACAGAACCGCTGGTTCACAGAGGACGTAGGAGACTTAGGAGATGTTGGAGAGCTGGGCATTACCTCCCCAAACCAGTCTATTAAGTCCATTTGGAAAATGTCCATTAGTTCCTTGCAATATCCAGTGGCCAGTTGTAGCACACCCTCAGCGGTGGGAGTGTGGGCGGGGCTTCCCTCCAAGCCCTCGATCTCCTCCAAAACTCCCTCCCAGTTTTGCATGCTGGCTCTCGTGTCACGGCGGGCCCAGGCTGTCCATCCGTGGTGGTGTCAGGCAATTGCTCCGTGCCGCTGGATGATGGCTGGCTGGTCTCTGGGTTGGGAGTGGGGCTGGAGATGTCCTCATAGGCGGGGCAAAAAAAAATCAATTTTTCTCCAGCACCCACTCCACAAAAGCTGCAAAATTGTCTAGGGGACCGTTCCTTGGGAGGCGTTTCTTTGGACCACTCAGTCAGGCTGGCGAATTAGAAAAAGATAGTGAGTTTGGCACGCCAACTACAAAAAGTCTCTTGTGTGATCCTCCAGGAAACGGTCTTCCTCCTCGAGGCAGAGGAGCTGGATGGTTGGCAGGTCCATTCCTGGGGGAGGAAAAAGAAACAAAACAAAAGGAAAAAAAAACGCTGCTATAATCACTCACTTGAAGGTCTGCTATTCTGTACCGGTTGCTGCTCTAAGGAGGCGCACAATGCAGGAGTAGTCCAATAACAGTCTTTTATTATAATCCACAAAGCAAACACAAGGAATAGAGAGGCTGGGGTAGCATAACATGTAGACCAAAATACAAATAATAGCAGACAGGGAACTAAGGAACAGACAGGGCTTATAAACACAGGGACTAATGGGATAATTAATGACACAACAGGTGGAAACAATGAACTGATCAAGACACAGGAAAAACTAGGTCACGGGGAGCAAAGCACAACACAACAAAAATGTGACAACAGCATGATCTATTAATGCTGCATTGTATGCTGGGTGCCTTCATAGTACATATACACTGTAGAAACACAGTAATATACTGTTTGTTGTCAAGAAATTTTCTTAGAGTGCAGTTAGATACAAGAGAAGTCCCACTGTGAAATTACTGTAAAAGTAATGCATTAACCGGAATATACTGTAATTTCACACTAAAATTTGTAAGAATGTACTCTTCTCAAAAGCATGCTAAAGTGTAATTCTTTATATTCTTTTATTTTATACTGCCTTTACATAGTTCTGACATGCTGTTAGTTCAAAAGTGCTTCACATTCATGTTGTGCATGTGTGCAGCGCTCCATCATGAACTCATGAAAGCAAAACTAAAGATTTGATGAGTAAGACCTGCAGTATCACAGCAACACAGCCACACGTAATAGGAGTTATACAACCTGAAGAGAGATGCAGAGGTGGAACAGGTAGAGGAAAGAAGAGCTGTTTTTTATGCTTATGTTATTTGCTGTACTTTCAAATTCTTGATTTGCAAGTTAAGTCACACTCTGCTCTCTGGAGATTATCACTGCTGCTGATGGGACTAGGGAAAATACCTTATGGCTGGTGCAATACATGTCAGTTTTCTATGAATTAAAAAAGAATGAAGGAACTAACAAATGCTACATCTGTATACACTGGGGAAATATATGGTATCCTTAAGATGAAAAAAATAAAAAAAAATAAAACTGCTTTATTTAACCAAAATGAATGTTGTATTTAAATTTTTATGGGTTAAATCAGTTAGAAATTGCTCTCTAAATAACAGTCCTTAACCTTAACTGCATCCCACAAAAGTGTTTTGCAATTCAACATGAATGCAATAAATACACTCAAAATTCATTATTTTTAAAGTACTACAGTAGTTAAAGACACCTAATATTAGGTGGGACCAAATAAAGTGTCACTTATAAGATATATGAAACATGCTTACTTTAAATACACGCCAAAACAGGCATGAGAGAAAGTCCCAACTTCTTTCCTGTTACTTTCACAGTAGAGAGTGGAATGCAATCAAGTAATGTGAAGGTGTAGAAGGTAAATTGCTTAATCATTGTCCGGCACCTGCTATAACAATATAGCACTGATGAGAATACAAAGGAAAACAAAATTATTAGTTTGTTGTTATGATGAACATCAAAAAATGCTTGAGATCATAATAATTCCACAAATCATGTGTGGCATGTCTCTGGGCTTTATGGTTTCATATTGCTGCTTTGCTTTCTTCCTAAAGCCACGGCATGTTGTGAGGGGTGAGTTCCTTTGCACGTTGTACTAATGGGATTCCAATTTTAGGTACATCATTTGGAATATGTCAACGTTCAAGTTCCATTTCCCTTCCAACCCTCGCAGGATCCAATCCCTGACGGATGTCTTTAATTCAATCTCACCTGATGAGGCTCATTTTTTAATCAGACAAATCCCAGCTCTTTCTTTATAGGGCTTCTTCAACCCAGAAACTAAACATTACTGAAGTACGGTTACATAACGTTTACTTGAGAGAAATCGGAAATAGCTATTAGGTTGAAGCAGTGTAACTGCATTATTCATGCTGGGCTGGGACCTGTATTATATTATTCAGAACACAGGGCAGATCTTTATGTAATTTAGATTATTTTGTGTATATTGTTTTTATTATTGTGGATTATTAATTAATATGTGAATTTGGATTTTTGTTTTTTTTTTTTTTATTTGTTGTTTTTTTTTTGATGGCTGATGTAAAAACAGTTGCTGTGGTGTTTAGAAAAGGCACCCTTTGGCTTGATATGTAATCAACACTCTTCAAAATAAAGGTACCAGAAGGGGGTTTTCGCACTAATGCCATAGAAGAAGCATTTTTGGATCCCCAAAGAACCTTTCAGTGAACAGTTCCGAAAAGAATAATTTTTAAACCTTTTTTCAACTATAAAGAAGCTTTTGTGAAATGGAAAGATTGCACTGGATGTTAAATGTTCTTCATTAAGAGTTTAGTCTACTCATTATGGTTATTCCAATTTTGTTAACACTTCAGAACTATTAGCAGTTCTATGTAATGCATGTTTTATAATATGATAAAAAAAAAAAAAAATTGTTAATTATACCTCTGATGTAAAGTTCAATTTAGTAACTATTTTACCCTAATGGCGTTCTCCCTTGTGTTTAACCTCATTAAATGAGAACACCTTAATGGTTTTCTAGATCTTTTCAAAAAGGGTTTTTGTTATATAACTATCACTTTGTGTGTTTGTGTGGGTTAGAAGAAGAAGAAAAAAACAGCAGTAACTTTCAAATCTATTCAGGACGATATCTATAAAAATCTATACTGCCCTTCTGAGTTCTGACTGTGCATCATATGAAGAGAAGGATTTCACTGTCCTCTAGTGGTCTGTGTTCATCACCGCAGCCAGAGTTCTCAAGATCGACTGTTTTTCTGTTCTTTACTTCACTTTTCCTTAAGGGGAAATTCGTTTTGCAGCAATATCAAAAACAGACTACAAACAGAGTTATGACCCTATTGAAAGATAATTGTGCTTAATTTTATTGAATGACAACTTGTAGTGAATTTGCCATTTACCGTAAATGCTTGTCAGTACATTCAGCAATACATTTTATCTAATAAAGACGACAAAAATAATTAAATTACATATAAAGATGTACTGAAGTCCTAATTAATTTGGTCAAACACTCTTAAGTTCAGCTAATTGCATTTAATGTAAACTGAAACTATCCCAGCTAACAGAATGTTGTTACAAGAATGTTCTCCAAATATACAGTGTTGGTTCTGGGAACATAAAAAATTTGCAGATTTCTTGTGATTAGAAGAACGTTTTTAAAAGGTATGATGTTCCTCAAATGTTCTTTCAACTTAATTTTGATTTAAAATTCAACATTCTTGGAACGTTGATTTGTAACATTCCAAGAACATAAAAATATCCAGTTTGCTTAATGTCAGTAGAATGTTATTTAAAGGTTAGTAAGATGTTCCTGAAACATTATTTCAATCATTCAAACACCTGCTGTGAATAAGCACTGAAAGAAAGACAAATAAGAACACAAACTACAACTTTCTTCAGCCACAAACTTCGATGAACAGACGATAAAAGACATTAAATCTCTCAAGATCTGATTAAACAGCTCCACAATCAGCATTACCAGCTTCAGTTATTACTACCCAGATTGACTTTATTTCTGTTGACATCTGCAGAAGTTCTTATTGAGAATTAACAGAGGTTGACCTCTTGTTGAAAATGTTTTGTTTAAAGTCACCATCATGGAGATCAGCATTTGCTGTAGTTGGGCTCTTGACCCTTGACTTTTGTTGAGTTACATCTTTTGCAATGATTGCAGGTGTTTTCAGAAAACATTTCTGTGTTGACAAAGCAGATCAACATGTCTGTTTTAATCACAGGCAAATGACTGCTTTAAAGTAGTTTAAACAACTGTCTTACATGTTGTTTTACTTACTTTTGGAATTTAAATGTTATGTGAGAAGGAAGTAATAAACTCAAATGTAAAAAAAAAAGTAAACAATTTTTACACGCTTTAATGATTTTTGTAAGACTGTTCAAAACTATTTAATAGTTTTATAAATCACACTTAAAAATAAATAAATAAAAATTGCAGCAATGCATGCTGGGAGCCCTTGAATTGTGTTTTGTGTTGTTTTGTGTGATTGTGTGAAGTTTGTTGTGTTTGTTGTGTTTAATGTTGATGTATGTTGATGTTTGTGAGTGTATAAATGACACAAAACATGTTTTTAACAAAAAAAATAACAATAACAGTATTCATACACTCTCAAACATCAACATTCAGCATTTGAAGTGTAACAACAGTGTTGAGATGCTTTATCAATGCAGAAATGTTCTCTGAAAACACCTGAAATTGCTGCAAAAGAAGCAATTCAACAAAAGTCAAGGGTCAAGAGCCCAACTAAAGCATGAACATTTTCAATAAGACGTCAACATCTAAACCTCTGTTAATTCTCAGTAAGAACTTCTGTAGACGTGTGACAGAAATAAAGTCAGTCTGCTTAGTAATACTGTTAGTGAAGCTGGTAATGCTGTTTGTGGAGTTGTTTAATCAAATCTTGAGAGATTCAATGTCTTTTATCTTCAGTTCTTCTAAGGCTGTGGCTGAAGTTGTAGTTTGTTTTCTTATATCTCTTTCTTTCAGTGCTTGTTCACAGCAGGTGTTTGAATGATTGAAAGAATGTTTCATGAATGTCTTACTAACCTTTAAATAACATTCTATTTACATTAAGGAAACTGGATGTTTTTATTTTCTTGGAATGTAACAAATCAACGTTCCTAGAATGTTGAATTTTAAATCAAAATTAAGTTAAAATAACGTTTGAGGAACATCTTTTAAAAACGTTCCTCTAACATCAGGAAAACTGGATTTTTTTTATGTTCCCAGAACCAACAGAGAATATTTGGAGAACGTTCATATTACAAAATTCTGTTAGCTGGGATAATACATTTCACTTCAATTGTGTGTTATTCTTGTAAGTACTTCATTTTCAAAAGGAATACAACAATGGTGATACAATAACACAGTTAACACATACTAAGTATCATAACAGGTTTGTATTGCATATCAAATGCAATGCAAGCACAGTGACCACCAACCCAAGAGAGGCCTTAATTCTCTGCTGACCAGAACTATAAAACAACCACCTAATGGCAGTAACTCAACCTCTACTGTATATACAGTATAAAGGATGGTCAACAGTGTCACAACTTGCTACAGACAAAAGACATGGAGAGCTTCAATAATAGAACATTTATTAACAAAACAAAGATCCAAACAGGAGATTAACCTAATGCTACTACACAAGACCAGATGATATTGGGGAGAATTTAGAAAGTATATACATTGAACAAAATTAAAAATGCTACAATTTTGTTTTTGCCCCCATTTTTCATGAGCTGAACTTAAAGATCTACGACTTTTTCTATGTACACAAAAGGCTTATTTCTCTCAAATATTGTTCACAAACCTGTCTAAATCTGTGTTAGTAAGCACTGCTCCTTTGCCAAGATAATCCATCCACCTCACAGGTGTGGCATATCAGGATGGTGAGACAGCATGATTATTGCACAGGTTTGCGTTAGGCAAATTAATTTTGCCTTAGATAAGTTTGCCTTAGATAAATGAATAAATAAGTAAAGAGGAAGAGAGAGAGAGAGAGAGAGAGAGAGAGAGAGAGAGAGAGAGTACACCTAAAAATCCCAAATTGAGCATTTTGCATGTGAGGCAAAATATAATAATAATAAATATATAATAATAATAATAATAATAATAAAAATAATAATAATAATAATAATAATAATGCCAAAACGTTAAAGGTGTACATGCCTGTATTGAATGACAGTACTGATATCTTGACATTAGTGCATTTGTGATCTTTAATAATTTGGTTGCCTGTGACATAAAATAAACATTTACATAGTGCTTTTTACAATCTTTTTTTTTTTTTTCTTTCTTAAAAATAAATAAATAAATAAATAAAAAATAAAAAACCTATACATTTGAACATTTGGCTGCAACATAAAATAAAAAAGAAAAGAAAAGAAATAATCAACAACAGCAAGCACAGGCATTCACTCTTTCCAATGGACTATATTAGTAGACTACTGTGGGGATAGTGAATGAGGGTATATAGGGGAGATTTTCACAGATAATTTTATGAGTTAATTTAGCTGGGTTAAATAAGGGAGATATCCGGTGCTGGAGAGACTTGAGGAATGGTGTGTAAACCCCAGAGGCCTGTTGCACAAAGGTAGCTGAACAAATTTTCAGAAAAAAACAAAAAAACAAATCCAACTTGGTTTAGATCAGGTCCAGCGGTTTCACCACCCATGATATAAATATTCTCTGAAAGGGTGAAAAATGCAGCGAACAGCCAATCCGGCACATGCTCTAAAAGGGTAGCCCCTAGGGATGTGACAAGATCTCGTGGTATGATCTGGCTTGTCTCTGAAGAACATGACAGTATCCTCGCAAAACAATTTGCAGTTTACATTAGAGCTGCACAATTAATTGTTTAAAGATTGCAATCTCAATTCAAACATACATGCAATCTTATTCCTGAAAGACAACGATTTAGCTATGTCTATTACGACTGATTCACATTGCGAGTGTCAGTGGAGTGTGAGAAGCACGTTTTGTCACTGCCCATGTTAATGAAACATTCAGGCTGCTGCTGATCTAGAAAGAGTAACACAAAATGTCTTTTCAATCACACATCATTATTTCTGTTAAAGACATTTAATTAACATAAGTACTGGGATAAAAGTTTATAGTTTGGGTATAAACACTTATTCTCTACAGTAGCGTTCAAAACTAAAGCATCTTAACACGTGTATGTATTGTAATGCTTCTACTCTTCCTCCAGCAGGTGGCGACAACTGCCCGTTTAAAACAAGTATTTGTCATTGAATCATTCATTCAGTAGATTCCAATAGTGAAACAAGCCTTTATTAATTGAGACACTGACACCTTCATTTATTTATTTTTAAATTTTGTTCAAATTAATATATATATTTTTAAAGATTTCATGAACATGGTCAAAACCACAACTAAATTGTTATTTTGTTTAGTTTTCTAATCTTTTTTCTTCAGAACCACGAGAGAATCATGATCTTGAATTTATATATAAAAAAACATGATTCTCAATTTATCCAGAATCGTGCAGCTCTAGTTTACATGTTGTTTATTGCTGCATATAATAGATATATTATATTATATAGATATATAATAGAAGTTTAATTTCATAAAGCACAGGTTGATTTCAAAATGCGCCTACATTTTTTGCACATTGTGTTTTTCAGTTGAATAAAAGACTATTTTTCCCTATATATTTCATCACTGAGAAAAAAAAAAAAAAAAAAAAAAAAGTCTTGTCTAATCTCGTTCTCATGAACCCAGTCTCATGTCTCGTCTCATCTAGTGGGATAAGCATCTCGTCACACGCCTAGTAGTCCCTATGCTCTAATGAGTAATGGGTGTGTTTTGGGCGTAACGTGCCATATACCAATCAAAGTCTCCCATTACCTTTGAAAGCCAGTTGCGCTCACGCCATGGCCAGTTCGCTATTTACATAGTGGAATGTAATTTTTCATTTTTAAAAATGTTTGTGTGCTGCTACGCATCCCTGTGTGTGTAATAAGCAAAGTGTATGCAGGTTGTGCACCCACCTATAGGTGCATATTACTTAATTGCTCTTTAAATAACAAATAAAAAATATTCTCGGCAATCGGGGTGGCGCTGCCTCCGGTGGAGTCAGAGGTGATATGAGGATCACGGTGATGGCTTCCCCAGAGGGGGTTTGTCACCCCTCAAGCACTCCGCAGCCAGTGGAGCAGCAAGAGGGACAGTCTGGCCCCTCTACAGAGTGGAGAGGGCCAGCCGTTTCCTTCGGTTTGCCCCCTTGAGACCAGATGTCAATTGCTGCATTGGAGGGCGGGCTCTCTCTCTCCGGGGATGACGACTTGGCTGTGTTGCCCCCTTCGGGTGTGGTAGTGTTGTCCGAATCAGACCCAGAGATGATGGCTATATTTTCCCTGGCCAACAAGAATGTCGGCTCAACTGGAATCCTCCACAGCGTCCCAATTCTTTGAGGCTGGATGAGTGGTTTCTCGGTGGAGGTCGCGCTGGTTCTCAGTGTCCCCCTCCAATGCCATTCTTCCCGGAGGTGCATGAGTAGCTCACAATTTCGTGGAAGGCACCTTTTACTGCCCGAAACTAATCTTGTAGCTCCTCTGCTCTCACCATCCTTGATAGTGGAGCTGTTTGGGGGTACACGGGCATTCCCTTGGTGGAGCGGTCGGTGGCCATGCAACTGTGTCCGACAGCTGCTACCACTCTGCGACCACTCATATCAATTACCTTTAGTGGTTAGCAGTGTGCCTTGCCCTGAGCCACCTGATATGGCGCCTTCGGGGCAGGGACATTCTGGTCTGCACGGACAATACTGCGACCGTTGCGTATATCCACCAGCAAGGCGGTTTACTCTCCCGTTGCTTGTCGCAAATCGCCCGCCACCTCCTCCTGTGGAGTCAGAAGCACCTGAGGTTCCTTTGTGCCATCCATTGAGTGTTCAATCGGGCAGCCGACAAGCTGTCTCAAACAGCACTTCCAGGAGAGTGGAGACTTCACCCCCAGGTGGTTCAGCTGATCTGGGGACGGTTCGGAGTTGCTCAGGTAGACCTGTTTGCATCTCCAGAAAGCACCCACTGCCAGTGGTTCTACACCCTAACCAAGGCAACGATAGGCACAGATCCACTGGCACAAAGCTGGCCCCACATTGACCCAATAGGACCTGGCTCCCGGAACTCATGCTCCTCGCGACAGCCCCTCCCTGGCTGATTCCTCTGAGGAAGGATCTGCTTTTTCAGATATGGGGCACCCTTTGGCACCCGCGTCCACACCTGTGGAAACTCCATGTGTGGTACCTGGCTGGGACACAGAGGTTCTAAGTGATCTACCCTCATTTCAGCGTGTGCTCTGTCCACGAGACAGCCTATGCGCTGAAGTGGAACCTGTTTGTCGAATGGTGTTCCTCCCACCGGGAGAACCCCTGGAGATAACGCCCCTTCAAGCCTTTGCAGTCAGTCAAGTTGAAGTTTCTTTCTATGAAAACCCTACTCCTGACTGCATTGACCTCGATCAAGATGGTGGGGGACCTGCAGGCATTTTCGGTTGACAAATCGTGCCTTTGGTTTGGGCTGGCTGATTCCAGTGCAACACTGAGACCCCGACCCGGCTATGTCCCCAAGGTTCCTACTAGTGATGTTTTTTATTTCTATTTGATGTGATGTTTTTATTAGGGATGAGTTCCTTTCAAAGAGCCGTTCAAAAGAATGGCTCTTTTTAAATATTTTGTCAGTTTTAAGAAGCCAGCTTGGGGGCTTCTCAGTTTATCCTGGAAATAATCACTGGAAGGAATGATGAGGTGAGATTTGTAGTCAAATAATTAAAACTCAGATATCACACACCAATATGAAATATTGATTATTACCTCATTTGTCATGTGTGGACTATATTCCATAGGGTTGCACAAATCCCTCTGCTTAGACAGTGACATCACTATTTTGGATTTACCTTTAGTACAAAGTGTGTGTGTGTGTGTGTGTGTGTGTGTGTGTGTAAAGCTACGTTGACTTACGTTATTCACACAATACCTACTCACAAATAAACATCAAAAACAAAGCCGGCTGCAATGAATTTCTGTGCAAAACAGCTTTTACTACAAACACTTCCACACAAGAACATTGTTATCACATAAGAACATTTTGATAGAAAACAAAAAATATTTAAAGTAGATAAAATTAGAATAAATAAAATGGAAATGTCTACACATACTACATACTATTACTACTGTAAACTTTGCAAATAGGACATCAGCCCCTTCAAGTCAATGAACAATAACAAAGTGGGCTGCAATGAATGTCTGTGCAAAACAGCTTTTAGTGAAAAATTTCTATACAAGAACAGTATCACAAAAGAACATTTTTAATGTTTTTAAAAGAACAAGTTTTAAATGAACACAAAATGCAATGTAAATAAATACAAAGCAGTTCCTTACTTTATGGCTTTTTCTGCCTTTTTCTGGAGTACTCACGTGAAGGATGCGTGCACAGTTTATCCACTAAGCTATTTCCAATTAATGAAAATAAATAAACTTATAAGCAAATTTACTTTTATCAAATTCTATCTTGCCATCAATATGTAATCCTGCCTTGGATACAGATAATGTCGATTTACCAATTGATTGGAACCTATACAACACCTTCCACAAAGATTTAGGATATTATCTATTTTCTTGTAAAAATTACACTGTAATAAATTTTAATTTTAACTAAAATTTTGTAAAAATGCTATAAATAAAAAAAACAACAACAACAACAACAACAACAACAACAACAACCTGTTAATAGGTTAACAGTAAGTTCCCATACTATATACAGGGGAAAAATGGTAAAAGATCTAACCAGATATTTCATGTAATTTTACAGTAAAATGTTAAGTTTTTAGAAGTAAAAAAGAACAAATCAAAGTATAATTTACTGTAAAAAACAAAAAAACAAAACAAAAAACTGTAAACTAATATTCCCATAATTCCCTGCATGACACTCCACATTTGACACTATTTTGTTTAACTAATCATGGTTTTTAATAGTTTTTGTTATCAGTTGCATACAATTGGGCTTTATGTTACATCTTCTGTTGTTTAATGAAAGTTTATTACATTATTTAAGTATCATGTGTGTTACCATGATGGTGTTTTGTGTTTGCATGAATGACTCTGTGCACCTTCTATATAATAGTATGTACTTCTGCTTGTGGCGAAGCTACTTGTGATGGGCTTTGATTCTTCATGTGGCTTTCTCTTTTACCACCTGCATTATTATGGTGGTTTTCAATATGTTAAAGGTACAAAACAGATTTTAATAGCAGTGTGCATTGTTGAATTGACTGGTTCACATTCAAATTTTCCTGTCCGTAAATTACAGTTTTATACTGTAAAATTTATAGTTCCCTTTCAGTCGGTCACTCTCAACATCACGTCGGTTTCTGACGAATTGGGATCTCGCTTCGAGAGACCAATCTACTTTGAGTGTAACTAAACGAGCCAATGCACATTGGCATGCAATTATTAGATCCAGCTGCCACTGATCACAGCATGAGCATAAAAAGGCAGCCGGTGCAATGCATGCTTGCTTTTCGCTTTGGAGCCAAGTGACAACATCATTCTGCTCCATCCAAGTGTCTTCAATGAGCTACAAGTTCAACATGCTCATGGAAGCTTCTGGTGTTCGCGGATGGCTCTTCAGCGGTGGTTATTCCTGTGTCCTCCGGGATGGTGGCTCGTGTTGGTTCTCAGTGCCCCGCCCTGGTGCCTTTCTTCCCGGAAGTGCATGACCAGGTCTTGGACAGCACATTTTACTGCCAGAAATTGGCCTGCTGGTTCCTCCTACCACACTGCCCTCGATGGTGGTGCAGCGAGGGGGTATTCGGTGATCCCCCCGGTGGAGCGGTCAGTAGCGATGCAGTTGTGGCCTAAGTCCACCTCCTTCTGGCGGGGTTAACCTCCCAGGTTGCTCCCCTCCCGGGCCTGTAGACATTCGTCTGGTCTGGTCTGACCGGAAGTTCTGAAAGAGCTTTGAACCGCCAATGACCTCGCGCTCTTTGGGTCGCGCGATGTCCACACTTGTGGTCCAGGAGTGCCATCTCTGGCTGTATCTGGCCGACATGAGGGACACCGACAAGGTACAGTTCCTCAACATCCCTGTGTCCCAGACCAGCCTCTTCGGCGACGCAGTCGAGAGCATTGCCCAGCAGTTCTCAGCTGTACAGAAGCAGATGGAGGCGATTCGACACATCCTGCCCTGGCGGGCACCCATCCACCGGACCAGCGGCCCAGCTTGCTCATCGCCGAGGGCAGCCCCCTGCGTTCGGCCCCACTCCCGCTCCACATCCACAGCAGCCTCCAGCCAAGCAGCGCCATAAAACCGGGCATAGGCAGGCTGCCCCGCCTGTCCAGGCCCCCGTCAAACCTGTCAACACAACAGTGAAGGTGGCCGATGCACCTGTCTTGCATGTGGAGATTGTAGTCCTACTGGCGAAGGATGTGATAGAGCCGATTGGTTTGAAGTGATCAACCTGAAGGGCACAGACTTTCATGTGTCGATCCTTCAACACCACAGACCATTTCTGCGGTTTGCATTCGAAGGACATGCATACCAGTACAGAGTCCTGCTCTTCATAGGCTGTACTTGTATCCCCGTGTCTTCACAAAAGTCGCAAAGGGGGCTCTTGTTCCTCTCAGAGAGCAGGGTGTTCACATCCTCAACTATCTCGACGACGGCTTATACTAGCAAAGTCTCAGGATCAGTTGTGCGAGCACAGGGACCTGGTGCTCCGGCACCTCAGCCTTTTGGGTCTTCGGGTCAACTGGGAAAATAGCAAACTCTCCCCGACGCAGAGGATCTCTTTTCTCGGTATGGAGTTGGATTTGGTCGAACAAACAGCACGCCTCACAAAGGAACGTGCGCGGTTGGTGCTGAGCTGCTTGAATTCATTCAAGGGCAGGCCAGTGGTCCCACTGAAACTATTTCAGAGGCTCCTGGGCTCGTATGGCAGCTACAGCGGCACTTGCACTGATAGGGCACAACATTCTTCTTGAACGACTAGAATATATGGTAGGTGTCAAGGGCACTGTACTAAAGTGGTTTGCTTCCTACCTAGGAAAGAGGACTTTTTCTGTAAATTTAGGAAATTGTTCCTCGTCATCTGCGCCTGTTTTGTTTGGTGTGCCCCAGGGATTTATTTTGGGACCTTTATTGTTTTCCCTTTATATGCTGCCCTTGGCCCTCATTTTTCAGAAGTACAACATTTCATATCACTGTTATGCAGATGATTCTCAGCTTTACCTTCCAGTAAGGCTTGACACCACTGCTTCATTTGATGTGTTATTGGGATGTGTAGATTATATCAAGAGGTGGATGATGAATAATTTTTTGCAGCTAAATGAGGATAAAACAGAGGTTTTAATTCTCGGTTGTCAGGCAGATTCCTCTCCTGCTCTGAAAGCACAGTTAGGTCCTCTCTCAAAAAATGTTTGCAAACAAATCAAAAACCTTGGAGTGATCTTTGACTGTTCACTATTCTTTGATAAACAAATTAGTGCGGTTATTAGAGGAAGCTTTTTCCATTTAAGATCTATCGCAAAGTTGAAGAATATTCTTTCAAGCAAAGACTTAGAAGTTGCAATTCATGTTTTTGTAACATCACGATTAGATTATTGCAACTCTCTTTATTGTGGTCTTCCTCAATCTTCACTATCTCGATTACAAATTGTTCAAAATGCAGCTGCAAGACTTTTGACTGGGTCTAGAAAGAGGGATCATATTTCTCCTGTTTTGGTATCCCTTCACTGGCTTCCCATTAAGTTTAGAGTTGATTTTAAGATCCTCATGTTTGTTTATAAGGCGTTGTCTGGCTGTGCACCAAGGTATATCTGCGATCTTATTGTGCCATACTGTCCTGCTAGGTCACATAGATCTTCAAATCACTTGCTTTTAAAGGTGTCACGAAGTCGCTACAAATTAAAGGGTGATCGGGCCTTTTCTGTGGCTGGGCCCAAGCTTTGGAATGCTCTCCCTTATCATGTGAGGTCTGCTCCTTCATTGGACATTTTTAAATCTACTCTGAAAACACATTTTTATTCTTTAGCTTTTGGAAATTTGTAATTGTTGTTTTTTTTATAGTGTAGTCCTGCTATGAACTATGTACAGCACTTTGGATTAATTTGTATTGTGTTAAATGTGCTTTATAAATAAAGGTTGTTGTTGTTGTTGTAGGGCTATTGCATATGAGACCGCTTCAGCTCTGCCTTCATGGTCCCAATTCCCAAGTTGGGTGTGGCAGCGCGGCACTCACCGGGTTCAAGTTACACCGGCCTGTCACCAAACCTTCACCCCATGGTCAGATCTTAAGTTTCTCCGGGCTTACGTTTCTGGATGCCTCCACCACTGGCTGAAGGTCCACTTACAATGGGCACGCAGTGTCTGGGGTTTGGACTACCCCCATATGCACTGCCATATCGATTGCCTAGAGTTCTTAGCAGTGCACCTTGCCTTGAACTGTCTCAAAGGGCGCTTACGAGGCATGCACGTGCTGGTCTGAACGGACAACACAGCGACCGTTGCATACATCAAGCAACAAGGTGGTCTGCGCTCCCGTCGCATGTCGCAACTCGCCCCCGCCACCTCCTCCTCCTTTGGAGTCAGAAGGTTCTGAGGTCACTTCATGCCATTCACATTCCAGGCCTGCACAACCATATGGCCGACAAGCTGTCTCGAGCTACGCTCCCGGGAGAGTGGTGACTCCATCCCCAGACGGTCCAGCTGATTTGGAGACGTTTCGGATCCACTCAGGTAGACCTGTTTGCCTCTCCAGAAACCTCTCACTGCCAGTTGTTCTACTCCCTGACCAAGGGAACACTCTGGCCATGGGGCCTGCACAAGTATGCATTACCCCCAGTGAGCCTTCTCGCACAGACATTGTGCAAGGTCAGGGAGGACAAGGAGCAGGTCCTGATTGTGGCGCCGTATTGGCCCACTCAGACCTGGTTCCCCAAACTAATGCTTCTCGCATTAACCCCTCCTTGGCAGATCCCTCTGAGGAAGGATTTACTGACTCAGATATGGGGCACCCTGTGGCACCCATGTCCAGATCTCTGGAAACTTCATGTCTGGTCCCTGGATGGGATGTGGTGGTTCTTGGTGACCTACCCCAAGAGGTAGTTGACACCATCACTTCGGAGAGAGAACCATCTACAAGACACACTTATGCCTTCAGGTGGAACCTGTTTGTCGAGTGATGTTCTTCTCGTTGAGAAGACCCCCAGAGATGCCCGGTCAGGGTCGTGCTTTTCTTTTTGCAGCAAGGGTTGGAGTGAAGGCTGTCTCCCTCCATGTTACTGCGATTGCTGCTGGTAGTTAAGCATGACCTGGCCATCAGGGTCCGTAGGGGGGATGAGAAGGTTAAATCCTCCCCGGCCCCCCTCCATATTCTCTTGGGACCTGTCTCTAGTGCTTAAAACACTAAAGCAGGGACCATTTGAGCCTTTGCAGTCAGTCAAGCTAAAGTTTCTTTCATTGAAAACTCTGATCCTTCTTGCATTGGCCTCCATCAAGAGTGTAGGGGACCGGTTGACGATTCATTCCTAGATATTGGGCCAGATGACTCCCATGTAATCCTGAGGCCCCAGCCCGGCTATGTGCCCTATGTTGAGCTCCTCGATCCCCTTGACGGCCAGATGCAGCGGAACGTCCAGTGGCAGGCCTTCACTCGATGAATCCTTAAGAACTGGTAGAAGGCTGGGTTCCATATGTGAGACCTAAGTGGATCCCATATGTGAAAAGTCCATGGTATAGCCTCAGAGCCTTTGTTTACCTGAAGAAGGGAACGGAGACGTCACATCCCGTCGCCACCGCTGAGCGGCCGGGTCACCAGCTTGGCTCCTCAGCGAAATCCTGGTATGCATTGCACTGGCTGCTTTTTAATGCTGACGCTGTGATCAGTGGCAGCTGAATGCAATAATTGCATGCCAATGTGCATTGGCTTGTTTAGTTACACTCAAAGTAGATTGGTCTCTCGAAGCAAGATCCCAATTCGGCGGTCACTGACGTGACATCTTCATTCCCTCCTTCAGGGAACGAGGGTTACATACTTAACCGAGACTTTTTATGGCTTTAAATTTGTTTACAGTTTTTTCTGTATGTTTTACAAATTTATTCTTGCAACCACAGCTGCGAAAATTATTTTGTAAAAACTACAGAATTTGTTTATATTGTACTTTTTGCCTCCTTTATAGTTTTCTGTCCTAAATTTCTAAGTGCTGTAATTTTCTCCTGATTATTGGTTTTCCTATAAATCAAGAGAGTCCTATTCCTACTTTTTAATATTTCCAATATGTTCTGATCCATCCAAGGACTAGTTCTTTTCCTAAATCTCTCCTGTCTAAGGGGGGAAATTCTGTCCACTAGCATCATCAGCTAATGAGAAATTCTGAATATCATTTAATTTAGCTCTCCTAAGATAGTCTTTAAATACTCCAGTTTTCCTGTAAATGTGAACTCTAAGTGAGCTGCATTCAATTATATTTTTAAATGATTATCTCAAAAGGGAGATCAACCTGCTGGGGAAAAAAAATTAATGTTTTAATGGTCATAATGGGAATTTGATTGGTTTTAATGAAAACTGTAATGGTCTCTGTGGGTCTCTACTGGTAAATTGTTGCTTTATATTGGTAGCATATTAAAACCACTAAATCCTAATAGAATATGGGCCGAAACACACTACTGGTCAGGGTTGCCAGGTCTGACAAACAAAACCAGTCCAAAGGCCAATCAAAAACATGACCCTATCCAAATATCAAAACTCAACATATGCCACTCTGAAACAATTAGATAATGGTTTTGATGGTTGATGGTTTGTTTGTAATGGTAGTGGAAACCATTAGAATGTCTGTAATGGTTTCTGTTGTTTTTTTGTTTGTTTTTTTTCCCCTTTTTTCTTCTTTTCAGCAGGGAGTTGTGTGTTTGATTTTGCTGTATTTGACTCAGTAGTCTTTTGGTGGTTTGTAAATATATTAGATTTCTTCTAATATAAAATCTGGAAGCTTGACATAGTTGTTGTGTGCAAAATTAATTTATTCTAGGTAGTATTGTAGCACAGTCAATCAGAAGTTATGTTAGAATGAGAGCTTTCAATGAATCTCAACCCTGACTTTGGGACAGAACTTTATACTTGAAGACAAATGTGTCACAAACAATAGTCACCATACTGTTAGGACGTCCCACTGGAGACCCTGCAAACAGTCACTTAGAAATTCTAATTATATTGCTCATCTCCCTGTATGGGTCGTTTGGCATGGAACATTTGGGTCACACCTTTTCAAACACAAATGTAACTGATTGCACATACAAGTCACAATGTAAATATATCTGATGTTTGGAAAAGGACTACAATTACAATTGTAGTTTTGAGTTATCCAAATGCAGAAGATGTGGTTTTATATGCTTTTGTATGGTTACAAACATCTGGTTCAAATTGTTTTTACTCAAATAACTGTTCACAGAACAACAATATTTTTATTATGTTTTATAAATGTTGTAAATTGAGTTTTATATGCTGCAATTTTTATATAACTGGCCAACAGATATTACAGTAGTTTTTTTTTAATTATTGTTTTATTTTTTGTTGTTTAGTCATGAAGTGTTTTGTGTTCCATATTTGCTTTCTTTTCACTGATGTTTTCTGAAAATAGCCAATAGCACATTTAGCTAGTTAACCATTTAACTATGTTGTGGAAAGTGGCTTTTTACTTTAGATGGTGTTTGAGATTACAAACATCTCTCTTTTTTCCCAAACCGGAAAATAAAGTTTCAGGATTTTTATTTATTTATTTATTTGTCAAATTTAAATCATAAGTACAATACAGACAAAACATTTCCGACACTTCCAAAACTAATTTGAATTATGGCTCTGGTCATGTTAACTCACTTGTGAAAAAGTTTACATTTAATTGACCAGATGCTGTTTGGAAAATTATGCTGCAATACCATGGATTATCGAGGGATTAAAGTTTGTCATCTTTATTTAATATATATATATATATATATATATATATATATATATATATATATATATATATATATATATATATATATATATATAATGACAATGATAATCATTACTACAGAATGTGATTTGCAAGCTTCGAAATATGAGGACTCAAAGAAACACTGTGATATTTTTGTCTTTGTGAAAATTGAATTTGCATGACAAATTTCATGAATCACATTTTTTTCCCAGACCATCCGCAGGCTCGCCGCTAGAGGCGCTGACGAGACGGGACCCGTTTGAGAAGTGAAGATGGAAAAAAAAGGAAACAGCACAGTATACATAAAAGTCCTTTGATTTGAGGTTCACTTCTAATTTGTCATGGTTTCTGAGAAATAAATAAATAAATTAATTAATAAAAAATAAAAAAATAAAATAACCTGCAGATATAATCTTCGTGTTCTGTAAATCATGTCCTGTATATACTTGCCACAACATGTTTATATCCCTCTGTAAAATATTATAGCAACACAACATAGGCTACTAAAATTGCTCAAAACACTGTAGTTAAAATGTAGGCAACAAACTGGGAAACAAGTAATTTGCGGGTCTAAATAAAAGAGTTTACTTTATTCAAGCAGATGAAAAAGTAGTTTGGTCATAAAAAAAAAAATAAAAATAAAAAACTTGCTCTGCATGCTCAAATTTACATGGAAGCGTACATTTGAGTTAATTTGCTTATTTAACCCAAAAGATGGGCCAGCTGACGTGATATCATCCACATACAGGCTTTGTGTAAAATTAATGCATTTGGAAATTGAGAACCTGCCCTTGCATGATGGCGGATGAATGTGTCCGTGGGGCAGACCGCAACATTAATATACCTCACCACCAGTGAAGCATCGGCCGCCAGTGGCTTGGACATATCAGGCAGAGAACAAACAAATTCACTGAAATCAGATTTGGGAGCTCTGTTTCTAGAAGAGAGAGAGTTAAAACAGCCCCGGAAAGACCCGCTCGTTTCGTCATTTTGAGATCCGTAGGGGAGGATTTCTTCATTCCCAGAAAAATTTCTCCGCATGACCCGCATCATTTTGGGAGGTAACAAAGTGGAGCAGCCGCGTCTTTCCTCATTCACAAATGATACAATGTAACGGGCGCTTTGATCGCAATCCTCCGGAGCTCATGTTTGTGTGCGCGGTAAGATCACATCCCAGTTCTCTCAAATGTGATCTGAATGTGTCGTGCAGTGCATGATCTGTTGAATTTTTTTTTTCTCTTTTTTTTTTTTTTTTTTCCTTTTTCTTGCGGAGCTGCTTTCGAAATAAAGTTTTGCAGCGAGTTTGTGTTGCAGTGAATTGTTGCATTGCTCGTTCTGTTCTGTCGCGTGTGTGTTTGGATCGACCAGAGGCATCTGCAGGAAATTTGTGGAGTTGAATTCAGACGGGGTAGGGTAGCTACAATCTGAAAACACAAAAAGCACACGCAGCAGCCATGTTTGCTGAATTTTCCTGTGAATTTTAATCGTCTCTGGCGACTGGAAAGAAAGGTTGGCTTGAACTGTTCGGTCGTTCCCTAAACAACTTCATGAACTGAACTTCGATGCAGATGAGAGTAACGAAAGTGGGGTTAGTGAAAGACGGCTTTATTTTTGATGAAATTCGAATGTAAATGTCGTTTTCGTTTTTGCAGCGAAATTAGCGCCATCTGTCGGTAGATATTTCGAAAAATTAAGAAATTACAATTAATTTTGCTTGCGAGGATGCAGTTTTTAATATTCGACACTTATCACTGCCGCTGTGCTTTAGTCTGTTTGTAGATTCGTTTGTTGTGGATGCTTTTGCGTTTACTCCTTTAAGAGAAACTTCATGCTGTTTTGTGTTCGTTTAAATATGTTTTTATCAGTCAAGCCGTTTCGAAACGCAGCAAATTTTCCCAGTGTCGTGAGGAAACAAAATAGTGTTAAATGACAAGCCACTCTTACCAGCTGGCATTTTCCTTTCACACACTATTGATTTTATCCCCCTTCTTCATTCACAGCATATTGTAATGATCAGTCAGATCTGACACTGGGTGCAGAATAGATGGCATTTTGTTCCTGTGTCATGAACAGAAAGCAGCTGAGCATCATATGTAATGTTCACACGTGTTGGGTGTCTGAATAATTTTGCTATGGTTACACGAGGGAAGTGAGAATATTTGGAGTTTCCTTTTCAATGACCTGCAAACAGCTCTTTAAATCAAAGTCGCATTGCACGGAACAACTGTGTTAAAAGACTGAATTTCAAATATTTAAAAAATATTTTGTAAAATTAGGAATAAAGTGTGTCAGCAGATTATTATTATTATTATTATTATTATTCAGTACTTCAGGTACCTGTACAAATGTGTTGACCGTAATCAACAGCTGCTGCTGTAATCGTAGATCAACTTGCTATCTAGATGGACATTTTATGTGGAGATATAGTTTTATAAACTTGATTTATTTTTGAATTCTTACAAGTCACCTTTACTTGTACTGAAAACACAAATGAGAGAAATGTGTGCTTTGTGATCTGGTGTTTTCTCCTAATTTCTTTCTGTCATGTACTCATCTTCATGTCATTCCTAACTCTTTTTCTGTGTGGGGTACAAAAGATGTTCCAAAACAACTTTGGTCATCTTTGACATTTATTGTATGGACAAAAAATGATACATTTTTGTTCCACAAAAGATAGCAACATTGAAACAAGATGACAGTGAGTAAATGGCATTTTCATTATTATTACTTTATTTTTAGGTGAACTATCCCTTTAATGAACAAATGTCAAAAACTAAATATATTTTCAGTGGCCTCCAAAATAGAAGAAAATGCTTCTTGTGCATTTTTAGAATTTAATACAAAATTCATTCCACATTAAGTCAAGTTCAGTACAAATTGTGTTATCGGCATAATGATTTAAGAAAAGTTGAATTGGAAAATGTACATTAATTTCATAGTATTTGTTCATTTCATGTTTTCAATTGTGCTCTCAGAACTTTGGAGCCACATAAATTCCAAAAGCGATATTATTTTTTTCCTTTCAAATCTGAAAACACAGAGACTCCGCTTAAGGAAACAGCGTCTCTATGGAGGTGTCAAAGCAGCAGATATACTGCATTTTTAATGCTCTTTTATGCAGTGGTTTTATTGGAGTTGTAAATGCTTTGGTTGGAAGTAGTATTCAGCTGAATATTGTGGAATCAGGCCTGTTTTGGTCAGGATTTGCTCCTCAAACAAAAACCCACACTCTGCCCTCCAACTGTTACTAATCTAAGAATAGAATTTTCATGGAAATTTTCAGAAGCTTGCCTTTCCCCCTTTTGTGCAATAAATTTAGGGATTTTCCATGCATGGCGTCCAGGGTCTGTAATTTTCCACTGCATTTCAGTGTCAGTAGATGTAACTTGGAACAAGTGGCTAATTTTTAACCCATCAACCCTTTGGTTTTCAGATCATACTCTTGTTTGGCTGAATTCAAGAAAAGCAGACAAGGAAGGAGAGGAAGTAGAATAGAGCAGTTGACTCCTGCGAGCTCTGCACCACAAGGTAAACTGCCTTTACTGATGACGTTTTCATCTGTTTCTAACCATGTGAGCCAATGCAGGGTGGCCTTTCCATTTTACTTTAAGGAATAGTTCATCTTAATATAGAAATAGTCGTTCAAAGCTATATGCTGTTATTTTTCCTGTTAAACACAAAATAAGAGTTTTTGAAGAATCTTCACTTAACTCTTTTCCATACGACTTGGTGACTACAGCTTTGAAGCTGCAAAAAGAACTGCCATAGAAGTATTGTTAAATCCGTCTGCACCGCTTGTCTGAAATATTTGACTGTTCTGAAACCGTATAGCTTTGTTTGACAAACGAACCCAAATTAAAGTCATTTTTCTTTTCCTGCTGCCGTTCTCAGATCTCATTCTTCATTCAAACTTTTTTTTTTTCTCAGTGCAGGTGAGATTTCACAGCTTTGGTAGAGTGAGAGATCATCAGTGAATAACAGTTTTTTTTAAATTAGCTTTTTTTTTTTTTTTTTTTGCATACAGCTATTGTATGGTTTCAGAAGGCTTGGAATATGGGTAAAAAAAAAGCCAGTTTATTCAAAATACTGTAAATGCAATTCATGCATACATTTTGAGTGCTTTTCATTTACACATGTGGTCAGAATTGTCGGTAACCTTGGTAAATATGATCAAAGAAGCCTATGACAATAAATCTGCATCATTAATCCTTTTGATCTTTTATTTAAAAAAAAAATCACAAAGATCTAACCTTTCATCGGAGAATAAGAATTTAAAATGGGGGGATATCATTATAAAATGTTTTTCTCTACTAAACATTGGACACAATTATTGGTACCCTTTTATTCAATACTTTTTGAAAGCTCCATTTGCCAGTTTAACAGCTCTAAATGTTCTCCTATAATGATGAGGTTAGAGAACACCTGACAAGAGATCAGAGACCATTCCTTCATCCAGAATCACTCCGGACCCTTCAGATTCCCAGCTCCATGTTGGTGCTTCTCTTCTTCAGTTCACTCCTCTCATTTTCTATGGGTCCAGCTCAGGGAACTGGAATGGCCATAGCAGAGGCTTGATTTTGTGCCCAGTGACCCATTTTTGTGTTGTTTTTAAGGTTTGTTTTTAGATTATTGGAAGAATAAAAAATGGCCCATTATAAGATTTGTAACGGAGTCAGCCACTTTTTGATTTTTTTATCTGTTGTTATTTGATAGAATCAATGATGCCATGTGTCTAAACAAGATGTCCAGGACCTCCAGCAGAAATATAGGCCCACAACAGTATATATACAGCAGTATATTTCATAGTACACATGAGGTACTTTTTCTGTGTTCACCAAACCTTTTGCTGCTAAAAAGCTATTTTTTTTTATTACATCTGACCATGGAAGCCAGTCCCGTTTGAAGTTCCAGTCGTGTATGACAACTGAATATGCTGGAGTTTGTTTTTTGGTGAAAACCATTTTATTTTCCTGATTTTTATTTCTTTCTTGAAGCCCTCCCAAACAACATGTGGTGATTTATAGGGGCTGTTTGATTATTGTGTTTTTTTTTTAAGGTTTTCTGACCCCAAAACTCAACCTTTTTTTTTCGGCAGTTCTCCAGCTGTGATCCTTGAAGAGTCTTTGGCCACTCAAACTCTCCTTCTCACCATGCATTAGGATGATGTAGACACATGCCCCTTTGTTCTGGTTACAGTAATTGTGTCCAAAGTGTATTTGAAAAAAAAAAAAAAAAAAAAAAAAAGTCATAATGATATTTACCCCTATTTAAAATTCTTATTCTCCAATGAAAAGTTAGATTTTTTTGTGATTATTATTTTTTTTTAAATAAAAGATCAAAAGGATTAACATTGCAAATTTATTTTCATAGCCTTCTTTGATCATATTTACCAAGAGTGCCAACAGTTCTGACCATGTGTGTATGTGCTTTTAGTTTCTGAATTAAAATGAATTTTGATATTTTGGTAAAATATTAAAAGTGCAAATAAAAATATGAATATAGAAACTTTTGTCAGCTGAAGTCATATGGTGCAATTTTATGTGGGGGAAGAAAAAGACACTTTATTGCAAGAAATCTGCTTAAGAGTTGATAGCAGCATTTGCATGCCTTTTTATCACCTCAGCGTTGTGTAATGATGGGATGGACTTTCAGTGGCAGAGAGTCAGGCCACTCAGATTTCATGTCAGGCTCAAGGTTGCTAAACTTTACACAAATTTGCCACACAATTTCTTTTGTGGAAATTTAGGAAAATAATGGTCACGTTTGCACATGCTTCAGACCATTGTGAATATAAATAAAGTCATAGAAAGGAAAACTGCAGACAATCATCACTATGTGTTAAGGTCAATTCAGTTTCTTAAAATTATAATATGATAATTTGACCTTTTTATGACACTGCAAAGTTAATTCTGGCTGGAAATGTAGTGTGACTCAAAAATGATATTTATTAATAAATAACTAATGATAGGTAAACGGTACTTGAAAAATACATTTAAAAAGCATATTTGATATGATGAAGTATACAACATGACATTGAATAAATGTCGACAACGGAAAATATTTTGGGTGAACTGCTGCTTGAAATTCTTCATAAAGTGTGGAAACTGAGTTCTAAAGTAACACAGTTGCTGTGCTGTGCGGTGTTTTCTGTTAAATCCCTTAGAAACTCCATTTATGCCCTGCTTTTTTTCCCAAAAGCAATGAATACAAAATGACTCTGATATTGTGAATCTGTAGAATAATGCATAGGCCAACTGCCTTTATTTCATTGTAGGATATGTAAATTTGGGCCTTAATTTTGATTCTGGTAACTATTAACATTACATCACTCTGGGAACCTAGATTTCATAATATGCTACATTGACTTCATACAGTTTGTTGCTCATAGCAAACTCTCACTGCTAAAGCGCCATACTTCAGAGCACTCGGCGATGACATTAGTACCAAATTAGGGTTGTGTGAATAATTGTATTTTGAATTTTTTTAAGGGCATTCTGACATTGCATTTTGTCTGCTATTATTTGGAAATGAAATGGCAATGTTAGGGATGGGTATGATGAGTTATAAACATTCTATAGTCGTTATGTCAGATCAACCAAATTTAGAAAGTAACCCCCCAGAAGAAAGACAAACATAAACAGTGATGAAAGCCAAAATATTAAATGTCATGGATGTATAATTTGAAGAAGGGGGGTCAAAATGGCAGTCTTCGCCTGAGATTTGGAGCCAACAGGGGAAAATGACTTTAGAAAGATGACAGTGTCATTATTTTTATTTTTACACAGACATTGGTAGGTCTATTAGGGGAGAGGGAAAAAAAAAGAAAAGAAAGAAAACTGTTTACGTTAACAGCTGTTGATTTGTGGTATCTTTATTTTTAAGGCATTACATGGTTTGGTTCCAGAGATACAGGGATCTCAGCGAGTTAATTGTTAAATTGTACACATTTTCAGTGGTGAAAAACCAAATTTAGGTCACTACATTTATAAAAAAAAAAAAAAAAAGTAGTTGATTACTCAGGAAATATTTTTTTTCGTGCCATTTAATTTAATATTTTGGCTTTCTTCTTTGAGTGTATTTATTTTTTTATTTATTTTATTTTATGCATGACATGTATGTATGTATGCATGTAGTTCTTTCTCTTTTTTTGGAAAACAAACAAACAAACACACAAACAAACAAAACAATTAAAATCCCCATTTGACATGGAACGACCCAGTTAATTTTTCCTGGAAATGTAAAAGTTTTGATTTATAAAACCACGTAGTAATATCTTTTTCATTTTAATTTTTATTTTCCAATAGTTCAGTAAATCTAATATGTAACAATTAAAAGATATGATTTTAATCGTAATGATAAGTATTGAGTAATTTGGCAGATTTAAAATTAACATGCACATGGCCTGAGCAGACATGTTGGCGTTCCGCACTGATGCTTGTATGCTGGCTATCGCTGGCCCATGAGTGTCCCACAGCTCTGTGATATTCTTATATTTAAGGGTAACTCTAATTATGCAATGCTTCAGAAGGTAACTTTGCTCTAGTGTCTTGTCACACACATCGATTGTCTGAACAAATTTTAAAGGAACCTGTCTCACGACATTCCGGCACTTCCTACTTAAATCCTGAAGCCTGAAGGAGCGTGAGGCCCCGCTTTCATGATCTGGAGTCTCAGTACAGATACAGAGCAAACCTTCTGCTCCGTGGGAAATTTCTAATCAGCCCGAGCTCGCCTTAGGACAAAGTGCTGCATTAATTTAGTTTAAGTGTCCAGTTTCTTAAGTGGATAATTAATCCAAAAATTAAAATTGCCATCAATTACTCAAGCTCATGTTGTTCCAAAACTGTGTGAATGTGTTGAATATTCTTCAAAATGTCTAAAACAGTCTTTTCATTGTATGGATGAAAAAAAAAATAGACAAGAGAAAGAAATGCATAACATTTGCGTTTGGAACGACTTGACGGTGATTAAATGATGACGAAAACTTCAGTTTTGTCATTGTCAAAATGTTTATTTATTTATTTATTTTTTTTAAATAGCCCTTAGCTAAACATTATTTTGAGATCTTTTAGTTTAAAAGGCCAATTTTGTGGTCAGACAAGTAACTAAAGTTCTTTCTTTGATCTTTCAGCTTGTTTTGTAATGAATACAGTATCAATAATACCTTGTACCATCTTAAGTTTCGGCAGTTATTAGAATTTGTATTGTATTTTTTCTTTTTATTTGCCACGTCCTGGTTTTGTTTGAAATGACAGCTTGTGCTCAGGTTGACATGGACTCTATAAGATTGTTCAAAACTGATGATCCATGTTATCCCAGCATGATTTGTGAATATTCCAAAGTGCATCTTATGTGCTTCAGTGGAAGTAAGAAAATCTGACCTTTTGCACAAAAGAGTTAACATGGTCAGTGTCACAGATTTGCTTGCATTTGGTTAGTCACCTAGAAGTACTCCAGTATCTCAAAGGAATAGTTCACAAAAAAAAAAAAAAAAAAAAAAACCTCCCTCATGTGGGTTGCAAAATCCCACGACTTTTTTTTAGTTCTGTGGAATAAATAATATATTTTTAATTTCATCATCTTTTTTTTTTTTTTTTTTTTTTTTTTTTTTCAATTACAGGTTGCCAAACTAGTTTCAGGACTTTCAAGCTTTAAAAAAAGACATAATGATAGTGTGTTAACATTTCACTAAATATAATGACTGTTATTTTGAAGTGTGGTGTATCTTGCTGCAGCATGTAGGCTTAAAAGTAAAATACAATTTTCTGATCGGTGCAATATGTTTTGCAGGCTCAGTAAATGTACATCTGCATCCAACATGTGCCAGCATCCACTAATATGAGGTATCATAGCATTCAACATGCACTGTACTCATCAAACACCACCAAATACTTGGACTTAATATATATCTTCAAACATTTCTTTACAATTAAACCATTTTAACATTTTAATTTGGACTGAAACTGCCAGATACAAAATCTGAAAATATTCATATTCCTTTTATTGTTATTTTAGAGTTAATCTTTTGCTTTTTAATATATTTGAAACTAATGGTTGACTAATATTTGACATTTTTTAATTATTGGTATAGTCCGATGTGCTACAAGGGAGACTTTTATTTTGACAGCATGCAGGACCTTTATCTTGACCGGCAAAACGCAGAGCTCCCATTTTGCATCTTTAATAATTTACTGTCACTGTTTAACAGCTCTATCTAATAAATTATTATAGAGCTGTTAAACAAAGAAAGTAAATTGATGCAAAGTATTATAAAAAATGCTCTTCTGTTATTATTAATAGAAAGGCAAATGCTATAATACTTGCTCATCTACCGTCAGCATTCAGCAAGTATGCATTTTATATAATTTAAACAAGTCTTTAAATATCTAATAAACGTTTAATTTCATGAACATTTGTCACGTGTGCATTTGTAGACTGCATACAAATATGTATAGACATGCACAATCAACAAACTTTAAATGTTTGATTTCAAACTATATATATTTTTTCATATTTACTAAGTTAGAAATAATTTTAAAACTAATAAATTAGGGGTTTCAGTAACGATTATTTTTATAATTGAGTAATCGGTCGATTATTGTGACGATTAATCGAGTAATTTTTATTGAACAAAACTGTTAAAATACATGTAATAAAACAGTATAATCATAACTTATGTACATTATGTATAATATCAAATGCCTACAGGGGGTGGTGACAATTGTTTTAACACTTTACCTCCTGTGTAATCTAACCCCTTTTAATATTTACTAAATATTAATTTCAAGTGTCCACTTTACCTTTAATATGTGGCCACTTTTTATGATAAAAAATGCTACAGCCGCTGTAATTTCTAAAAAAAAAAAACAAAAAAAAAAACACGTGGAAGCCAAAACATGCAAACTCAGAGCGAGGGTTTAAACTTTTATTTTGAAGTTGCGATGAACAATTTGCATTTTTAGAAAGATGATGTATTCTCCTGTGTTGGCTTCGGTTTATAAACGATTTACCTCAGAAATCTGATAGAATGGTGCATGCTGTTCCCAGATGAACATTATAAGCATCTCAGAGTCACCATTTGAAACATTTGTTTACTTCATACATTTTTGTGTTGTTTTATTGCAACTATTTTATTATACTAATTTGATATCGCCACATGTCTAATCCAAACTCAAAAGCAGTGCTCTACTGTCAGACCTTATGATTTTTTTTATATTATATATATATATATATATATATATATATATATATATAGCTGGCTGATATATATATATATATTTTTTTTTTTTTTTTTTTAAAATCAAGACACGCTGGTATGTGCATTGAGCATTTATTTATTTTTTTGTAGTTGAGAATATTATGGGATATTGTGATATTTTTATGCTGATTATCACTGAAATATTTTTTACATGTTGTTCAGCACTAATGTGCACCACTTGTGTGTTCTTTTATATATATGCCCTGATCCAGAACACAAGAAATCTCTCTTTAGTTTTATAGTGAAACAATGGAGCAGGTTCAGTCTCTTCATCTCCTGCTTGTTTTGCAATTTTGATTACCATCAAAAATTTAATCATAAGTGTTTAAGGGCTCAGCGCTGGCCTGCGTGCTGCCTTGAATTTCTAATTTTAGTCTGTTCTTTCAGGATTTATTTTTTGTATAATTCAAGTATGCTTTTCAATATCTCCCAGTTATTAAATTTTAATTCCGAGATCATTAGCATATAAATTGAAAAGGCTTTTTTGAGTTGCCCACTCAGATGAAATTTAAGAGGATATATTTCTTTTTTTTTTCCACCACTTCGATTTAAATGTAAAATAGTAAAAACAAAAAAAAATCTTTTTTTCACGTACTCACGTTTTTTTTTTTTTTTTTTTTTTTGACAGACATGCCACTGTTTTTCATGACGGGAACGTGTTGGTGTGTTCTGGTTGAAGGAAACTAGGGCTGTCAGCCTAATCTCTCCCAGTCATCTCCTGAAATAGCCTGAGAGTAATCAATTCTCATTAGATGACAGTGTTGAAATTCTGCTCATAGTTACCACAGTTCGGAGCTGGTTTTCAAAATGAATCAGTGAAAGAACGTACCTGTGCACACTAATAATGCCTCCAGGCTCCGCTTCTGATGGACATCACTGTAATTAAGAGGTGCTATCCACACTGTACTCTCTTTTACATGTGATGCAAGAATATGCTGACTTTAAAACCAAGTTAGACCAGCTTGTGTCCCATTTGTTGCTTGAAACCCAGCTAACAATTTGTGGCTCCTAGAACCTTTTTTAGAATGTTAGTTTTTTTTTTTTTTTTGGTTTGTTTTTAATTAACCAGTAAAGTTTTCTTAACAGATATAGAACATTTTTGCTTTGTAGAACATTAAAATTATGTTCCCATAAAGTTATTACAACATTCCCCTAACCACTTTACTCTGAAATGATTACCCCGCTGTACATCAGTAATCATCCAGTGCACATATCTTGGTTTTAAATTAAATAAGATTAAATTTGGCCATTAATGTGTAAGATTAGGAGGTACCCAGATTTTACACCAAATAAAAATCAGCACCAAATATGGTCTATAAAATATAACATTTATTCACAGATATATATACAGGTGCATCTCAATAAATTAGAATGTTGTGGAAAAGTTCATTTATTTCAGTAATTCTACTCAAACTGTGAAACTTGTGCATTAAATAAGTTCAATGCACACAGACTGAAGTAATTTATGTCTTTGGTTCTTTTAATTGTGATGATTTTGTCTCACATTTAACAAAAACCCACCAATTCACTATCTCAACAAATTAGAATATGGTGACATGCCAATCAGCTCAAAACACCTGCAAAGGTTTTCTGAGCCTTCAAAATGGTCTCTCAGTTTGGTTCACTAGGCTACACAATCATGGGGAAGACTGCTGATCTGACAGTTGTCCAGAAGACAATCATTGACACCCTTCACAAGGAGAGTAAGCCACAAACATTCATTGCCAAAGAAGCTGACTGTTCACAGAGTGCTGTATCCAAGCATGTTAACAAAGTTGTGTGGAAGGAAAAAGTGTTGAAGAAAAAGATGCACAACCAACCGAGAGAACCGCCAAAATCATCTCAATTAAAAGAACCAAAGACTTAAACTACTTCAGTCTGTGTGCATTTAATTTATTTAATACATGAGTTTCACAATTTGGGTTGAATTACTGAAATAAACTTTTTCACGACATTCTAATTTACTGAGATGCACCTGTGTATATATAAAATGAATAAACAATTTATTGCTTTAAAGTGCATTAGTTTCTTAAAACTGAAGTGTACAGTTTGTACAGCGGGACATTCTTTTGATCTGTAAACGAAGACTTCTCGATCAACATCATGTCATCTTCAGTTAGGCATGTCATATCCCTCTGAAATCATATTTACTCTCATAACTGCATTGAGTTTAAGTAATCATTCAATAAAGAGACTGATAAACGAATGAGTCAGTTAGACAGACAGTAAAACGAAATTACCATTAATTTCTGTATTTTAGTAAATGCTTTATTAAATTTCAGGGCTCTGTGGTCCTTACACAAAAACATCTGCACAACATTTCACTGCAAAGATAGTTTACAGGGTTATAAAAATAACTTAAGAATAATCATTAGGGAACGTTCTGTATAAGCTATTTTTAGGTTAAAAATAACCACCCTACAATGTTCTGGGAACATTATTTTATGGTTGCAAAAAATAAAACCTAAAAAGAATCTTCCTAGAATGTTTTTTTTTTTCTTGGTTCTTCTGAACAGTCACCATTAGTCAGCAGATTAGGGCTGCACAATCGTATTTTAATCTCGATAACGATATCCACCTTTCTCGGTTAATTAAAAATAATCTTCACGATATTGGCCGGCTCGTTATTTATCCTGAAATGTGTTTTTAATTTGGCATTTGCGTTATCTTGCATTGCTAACAAGTCTTCACTAGCGTTCATGCTTGTGGTTACCAGATGTGAAGAGCTTTAAGCCCCAAAACAGAGCTTTTCTCCTTTAAGGATACACTTTCTGCCCAGTGTTTTATTTAATTTGTGCAATCTGGCACTGATGGCGGAACAAGCGCTGAGTTTAGCGATCTCTCTCCAAAGCGATATTCTGCTTACATGAAAGTGTCATATAGACAATGTGTGTTTTTTCACAAGCCATTTGTACTGTTTGTGTTACAAAATGTGCCATGATCAAACTTTCACTGAGTTTCAATAATGGATCTATTGTGTTAGAGGAATAAATGTGCTTTTCCTACCTGTGACAGTACAATGGGGAAAAATGTATATAAATTGGAATTGTTGGAATTTATGTTAAGAGTTTCTAAAGTTTTTGTGTTGAAAATGGCATGGCAATGTTAGTTTTCAGTGCGTATTAACGATCTTTGAGCAAATTTACTGTGCGATCTGAGTGGCTTTTTCCCATTTGCAAACAAATTGTCACTTAGAAAATGTAATGTGAATACAGATGACAAAACTCTAACCAAAACCATGAGTTCTGTATTATCATAGTTGGTTAAATGAAGTCAGTGTATAGTCAGTGGAGGTTGGTTAAAGGACAAATTAAATGTTATTGCATTTCCCTGCTGAATAAAAAAAAAAAAAAAAAAAATGCTAAACCCAGTCTAAGCTGGTTGACTGATTTTAGTTGGTCATCCAGCTGGTCTTTGCTGGTCAAAGCTGGTCAGAAGACTGGTTTTAGAGGGGTTTTGACCACTTCCTTAGCTGGTCAGGTTGGGAGAGCTGGAGCAACCAACTAAAACCAGCTCAGTTTAGGCTGGTTTTAGCATTTATTTATTTTTTATTTTATTTTTTTTTCAGCAGGATAGAATAATCGTTATTAATAATTTTAATCTAAATAATCGTGATTATCAGTTTAACCATTATCGTGCAGCCCTACAGCAGATCCTCTATAAACACTGATGATTACAGCCACAGCTTTAATTCATTCATTAGGTTCATGTTCATTTTCAGTCTGGACATTTGTAACTGGTCTGTTCATTTCCACCAGTTAGTTAGTAATAGCTGATACAAATATATATATATATATATATATATATAGTGTGCACAGTGTGTGTGTGTGTATGTGTGTATATATGTGTGTGTATATATGTATGTATGTATATATGTATGTATATATATGTATGTGTATATATGTGTATATATGTGTATATATGTATGTGTATATATATGTATGTGTATATATATGTATGTGTATATATGTATGTATATGTGTATATATATGTGTATATATATATATATATGTATATGTGTATATATATGTGTATATATATGTGTATATATATGTGTATATATATGTATATATATGTATATATGTATGTATATATATATATATATATATATATATATATATATATATATATATATATATAATTTTTTTAGTTCATGTTCATGTAACTAAAAAAAATATATATATATTTGAATGGTATCAGTTGTAGTTAACTATATTTAGTTTTAGTTAACCCGGCCTCTCACATTCATGTCACGCTGGAAGCATCTTTATGTGCTGCTGTTGGACGGTGTTGCGTAAGAAAAACAAAAAAAAAAAACAAGGGATCTATGCATTGCTCAATCTCATGTTTTGTGATGGTCCGGTTTTTTTTTAATTTTTTTTTTTTATTATTATTATTTTCTTTGGCAAGTAAGGAACAGCCTCTCTAACCTCCTCAATGAAAACTTTGAAGCCCTGAACCACAATGGGGAAAGAAAAATAAATAAATAAATAAAAAGAGGTAGTGTCTTAAGAGTCCTAAAAGTGTTTTTTTTTTTCCCGTCTCCCAAAAATTCTTGAGAAACCATTTTTTTTTTCTCTTTTCAAAACTTTCCCTCTGTTTTCCCCCTCGAGAGAGAGAGAGAGAGAGAGAGAGAGAGAGAGAGAGAGAGAGAGAGAGAGGGGAAAAAATAGTTAGCCAATATTTTGCATGCAGTACCAAATGCAGTGGCATCTGGTGGCCAGGGTTAGTACTGCAAGATACAAGCGCTCTCTCTCTCTCTCTCTCTCTCTCTCTCTCTCTCTTTGTCTGTCTGTCTCTTTGAAGCTTTGAAGAGAGAAAAAAAGTTTTTGAAAACATACAAAAAAATAACTTTTAGTGAAAGAAAGGAATAAAAAAATCTTTGGGCATAATGTTCAGGAAAAATGTAAGAGAAAAATAAAAATTATTCCACCTGATTTTTTTTTTTTTCTCCATGTTGCGGTTCAGGGCTTCTGTAGAAAACATCCCTGGTAGATACATACACTTGCTCACACACACATTCTGTAGACTGCAGTGCAGATGCATCAAGCTGATTTTATTTCTCTGCAGAGAGTTCTGAGCGATGTGTGTATATATATATATATATATATATATATATATATATATACAGCAGTTGTGGTTATTCTCCTAAACATAAATCTCTGCTCTTCTGCACTGTTATGAATGTCTTTAAAACACTTCCTCGGCATTACTAAATTCAGTGTTAAATTGGGTTAGGCTGCTGTGTGGAGTTTCTGAATTTATGATTGGTTCTCGTTCTTCTCTAAAGTTATTCTTATAGTTCTCTAATAGTTTACAAGACATGAAGTTATATTAAGATTATACATTTAAACATATAATAAATGTACAAATACACATTTAAATATAATGCATGTACAAATATTTAAAGTATTTGAGCTCTCTGGGAACTTAAAATCCTGTTCCTGTTTTTTGACGTTTGCAGTTTCCTTAGCTCCTGCTGAGCAGACCTGGAGTCATGAGTTGTCAGGAGGTGCCGAACCCCAGCCAGGAGCCGAAGGACACAGCTGTTGTCCCCACAGAGGCTGGAGCCACACAGGCGGTACCGACAACGTCTCCAAAGCTTCCTTCAGTGAGCGTAAAGACGGAGGTGGCGTCCCCCGAGTCTGTGGCCAGTAACGGCAAAGCGAGTGACGGCAACATTCCTGCTGAGATCTGCGTGGTTTTGGGAAGTTCTCGCAACTCTCAAACACAAGGTAACCCCCCCCCCCCCCCCCACCCCTATTGTACATAATGTACAGATTTGGCATTTATGTCTGTTTTTTCTTATAACTTCATAAAACATTCTCAGGTATTAATTTATTCAATGGAAAAAAAAAAAAAAATAAAAAAAAAAAAATAAAACACTAAGATCTAAAGATATCCCTGAAAAAAAAAAAAAAACCTCTTAAAGGGTTAATATATTGTAAAATGTAATTTATTCCTGTGATCAAAGCTGAATGTTTACTATACAATAAAATAAATGGTGAGAAGGAGAGACTTCTTAAAGGTGCTGTATGTAAGTTTTTGACTCTACTAAAGCATAAAAATACCATAATATGTTTGCAGATGTTTAAGAAACATGCTAAGTTAACATAGTTGTTTATCTGAAAAACAATGCTACAGTCAGTTATTCTCCTTTGAAAATGCTCCGGAATGTCTGTGTTTGTTTTGGTTTGTGAAACCCACCCACTGCCAGTTTACCCAATTGTATTTCAGCACCCCAGGTTGCCAGATGGTGGAAAAAAACAGCACATTTCATTTTGTTCATCATCAAGTGTGCTCGTTCCTGCTTGTGTTGTCAATCTGGCAACCTGCGTGTGCTTCAAATCTGAGGAGGAGGGGCCAGGTGAAAAAACCCTCTCCAATATTTTGAATTTGGACTGCAATACCTAGTTCAATCCTACATACAGCACCTTTAAACATTTAAAAAATAATATCAATAATAATTATTCCAGGTTTTATGACTGGCAGGTTTAGGTGTAAAAAAATGAAAAGCTCACCGAATAGTGTGAAATGCCAAATTACGCTAGATGTTTTTGAAACCACATCAGCACATTCAGTAACACTTATAATACGGTCAGACTAGTAACACTCATAAGAAAAACTGAATTTCATGTTTTACAATTTTTCATTTTGGGTTCTGTTAGTTCAGAGTGCATTAACTACTGTTAACAGATACTGTTTTTGATTTGCCTTGTAAGTAAATGTCGAATTTAGCATGAACTAAGATTAATAAAGGCGGTTGAAGTATTGTTCATTGTTAGTTCATGTTAACTAATATTAACAAATGGCACTTTACCATTTTTAATGCTTGTGCTGTGAGGATAAGGTTGCCTTGCCCTTTAATTATAAGACCTTGATTCTATTAATGAAATTAATTTTATTGACGAATGCATTTTATTAATGGTAATAATTTTATTCATTCAGGGAATAAAAACTATATATTTACTTTTTACGCACAAAAAGAATAGTAATTTTGTGGTGAAATGTCAATCCTAATATCTGTATGTAGTGTACTAATATGTTGGGGGAAAATACTTTTCATGTGCTGTGTTGTCAAGTTGAAGTCTCCACCTTCTTTAATTCTTTATCTTCAGTTTCATGTTTGTCAGGAAGGGCTAATCATAAAATCTCACCTGTTTCCATTGGTGTTTTTTTTTTTTTTTTTTTTTTGAACTGTAAAGCATGCAACCTGCCTGAAGATGTAATAGCACAATGTGTACTGCCACCTTACTAACACTTGAAACACTTTTGTCTGATATTTCCATTTTCTGTCCTCTCTCTTACAGGCTCTTACATCTGTGGAGTTTGTGGCAAAAAGTACAAGTACTACAACTGCTTTCAGACGCATGTCCGAGCTCACACAGGTGCGGCCAGCTCTTGACCTATTGAATCTGAATCAGATGGTTGTAAGTTCTGTAGGGCTGAGAGTCATAGACCAGTTCGTATTCAGAACTGCAAACGAAATTGTTTTAGCTGAGTTGTGACAGTGCACTTTGAAAAAAATTGGTGACAATAAACAGACAACACATCTTGACTGGTTACATGCAACACCAAACATCAGATTCAGAAACAAATGACTCTTATGAGTCAGTTAATGAATCTTTGATCTAAGAACCTGAACAGAATACAAATTGGTCTCCCATGACTCTACTGTTTTTAGACGTCACATTTTTTTTTTTTTTATTGACAGTTTGAGGTTTGCACATTTATATTTGTATAAATCAAATAAAACCTCATATAAAATCAAAGTTTAGTTCGATCTCCAACATATTACATCTTGGTTGACATTTTCTAAAGGTTGAGCAATGAGTTTTTTTGGGAGGTGGGGGGGGTTGCCTATTCTTGATTGATAAAAATACTGTTTAGTTTAGACTATCTGCTCATCAAAGAACCATCCGTGTGCAACATTAACATCTGATGTGTTCTTACAGTCAGTTTATAAGATTTTCAGTTGTAATCATTTCTCATTAGTGTTATTGGCTTTTAAAGTGCTTCTCACAGACCTTCCAGACCTTCTGCCAATTTGAACCCTTTCATTGTTTGCTAGTATCAGAGGTGTGCTTTTTTTGGTAACTCTACCTAGAGGATAGCAGCATCTCAGTCTAATTTTTAAAACCAAAATTTGACTTGAAAATGTACTGTAAAAATCTAATAATACCTAATGCCATCATAGATAAAAAATACACACACACACACACACACACACACACACACATATATATATATTTAATATGTAAAAAAAAAAATATATATATATGTTTTTTGGTTGCTGCATTGGTGAACTGAAGCATGATTTTTATTTTTAATTTTTTCAATAACATTAAAATATATAGTTTTAAAATCCTTTGAATGTAAGTGTGGTTAAGTTATTGGGTGACGAATGCTTCCTTAAAAGTACTGAATTGGAATGTAATGCTTAAGGAGCTGAAATCCAAATCAAAACCAGAATCATCACATTTGACATTTTTCAATACCAAGTTATATATTTGACTGTATTTTGTGTGGTTTCTTGCTGTCCAGAGACTGAGGCTGCTGCTTCTGGAGAAGGGGCATCTCTGGGAATCAATAGTGAGTAGCATTTATTCATGGGACAGATTTTTGTCTAATTTACCTGGAATTTTTAAAATTAATTGAGTAAAATTTTGTGAAAAAAGCTGACTAACATCTTGTCACACGATGGTCTCTCAAGTGTCTGTTCATACAAGTCTTTGTTTTCTAATCCAGGTTCTTTTCGCTATACATGTGACGTATGTGGGAAAAAATACAAGTACTACAGCTGTTTTCAGGAGCACCGAGACCTCCATGCAGTTGATGGTGAGGCTGTCTATTCCTTTGATATGTAATATATCCAAACTGTGTGAAATTTATTTTTATTTTTATTTTCATTTATTTTTTGTGTCAGTAAACACATGGTTGCCATTCAGTTGATCACAAATTTTCATTTAAATCACTCAATAATCTTTCAAGGCACTTTCCACAAAAAAGGGTACAAATGGGTTCCATTACTTATTACTTAAATGGGTACGCCCAATACTTTTTTAACCTTTTATGAGCACAAATTCTGTTTTTGTTGATAAACTATTAATAGGTGTACTAGATTAAATATGTATATTATAAATATTATGTTAACACTTTTCACCCATTTAAAAAAAAAAAAAAATACATTATTATTTCTAGAATTAATGATGATACAATGACATTTTTGTTTAGTTTAGTTTAGTTATAACAAGTTAACCACTGCTGTCAATCGATTAAAATTATCTAATCACACATTTTTTTCTGAATTGAATCACGATTAATCCCATTAATTTCACATTCAATCTTCAATTTAACATAGAAACATCATAACGACAGCATATCTTTTAAGGCAGCGGCTATTTGCACTGTGTAAATAGCGATAGAGGATATTTACACTAAGTGAAAATAGCATATTTTCTTAGCGATAGATGCTATTTAAACTAAGTGCAAATATCGATGGATGCTATTTACACTAAGTGCAAATAGCAGCATTTTTCAGTGATATACTGTTTACACTAATTGCAAATAGCTATAGATTCTATTTACACTGTTAAAATAGCAGGATTTTCTGCTATTTATACCACTTATAAAAGGACAATAAAGCCCTCCCTTCACCTACCCTTATCCTACCCGATACTTTATTTTCAACTTTTTGATTATTTACTTCAAAATAAATGCTTTTCTGATGTGATTTGAAATTTGAAAAGGGAGAAAAAAAGTTTGCTAAAAGGCGGATTTGAACCCGGATCGATCACGTCAAAATAAGTATGACACAAGTTTGACCATCTGGACCACTGGAGCTAATGGCTATCGGCTGTCTTTGGTAATGTTGACTAGCCAAATCACACATTGGTGGGCAGAGTTTGTGTAAATGGCTTCTGCCAACAAGGCGGGCTATTCGCACTTAGTGCAAATAGACACTCAGTATTTTAATAGGGATGCACGATATTGGATTTTTGCCGATATACGATATGCCGATATTTTTCAACTCATTTTGGCCGATAGCCGATGCCGAAACCAATATATTTCCATTTGTTTGGAAACAACACCATCTCTCCTCTGTGGAAATTAACCATAACTATTAACTATAAATACACAATAATTAAGTTATTTTATAATGACAGTACACTGATGCTTTGAAAATAACTATAAATAAACTATATATTAATTGATCCAGAAAGATACAGTAGTAACCTTAACATTTTATTTTATGATTTAACATTTGTAGATGGTCTAAAGCAAAAGAGTTGTAAAAATTCTAAATAGGTTTTAGAGCTAATAATTTGTTTAAAAAACATAACATATTACACATTAATGAATATATCAGTATATATAAAAATAATTTAATTTACAAGTGTCATGTTTTTTTTTTTTTAGTTCATTTAAGCTATAGCTTCTGACCTTTAAATCAAAACATACTCATGATTTTATGACATCATTTACTGCTTTATGTAATCAGAAACGCAGTCCAAATGTTATTTATGTATTTTACTTTCTTTTGATTAGAAGTAGGCCAACACCGCCCCCTACGGAATTAAAACACCTTACTGAATGGGCTTTAGGACCAAGGGGAGGCTGCCACTGCATGTGCTATTACTGTTTACTCTATCATACACCATTCAGTATGTGCATTCTCAGTTTAAATACAGCAATCCAAGACAGTGAATCTAATCACCATTCAGGCAAAACTTTGCTTCAAGATTGAGCCACACTGATGAAGTGATCTAATCGCTAGCATACCCATGAGCACATGTGAGTTAATGTATTCCTCTTATCGGCAAGACATATCAGCATAATTTTTCATATTGGGCTGATGCCGATATTTACATTTTAAAGCCATTGTCAGCCGATTATGATATCGGTCCGATAATATCTTGCATCCTTAATTTTTAACATTTGTTTAATGGCATCTTTTTTATGAGTGAAGGCGAGTATCAATACTACTGATGCCTCTATGATTTTCCCCCTAATATTTAACCATTGACTATAGCTATTCAATATTACAGTATAACTGATGTTAACTTCACATAAACCCATTATAATAAATATTATATTTAGCTACCTGTGCCTTTCAGCAAGTAGAAAATGAAATATACAGAAATTGAATAAAGTTATCAAATACAAAATTCTAAATTAAATATGGATGAATCCTTAAAGCTGCAAAAGTTATTGATTTGCTTTTTTTTTTTAGTTCTTTGATGAACAGACATCACAGCAGCTGCTTTAAGAGCTGCTGCTGCTGAACATGATGCGGATCTGACACCATCTTTTTATCTATTCTAACTGACTTCAGGTCTTAAAGTCTCCACTAATGAGCTGACAAGTTGAATCGGGTGTGTTAGATGAGGGAGACAGTGCTGGGCTGGACAGTTTGTAAAAGCACTGCATTTCAGAGATATGTTCTAAATCTGACTCATACTGTAAATAACAAATTTACATACATGCACTGTTTTAAGGCAGCATTAATCGCCTTTTTGGTAACTTCATGAATTAACTGATGACAAATATGACATTGCATGCTTGTCGTTTCTTTTGTGCATTATAATGAAATAATACAGGTTACAGCGAGCGCTGCTGCATTTGTGCATTCGTTGAAGAGCACGTGCTACGAGGACAGTATATCGGCTGACAGGACAGGGAAATTGGATTATACTGACATATGGCCTGACAACATCTCATCTGACCACAGTTCACTGTTGTCAGTTTACCTGTATCATTTGCACACTTGTTTGTCTAGCACCTGTCACTGAGGTGAAGGCGTGCACGTCTGAAATGTCTTCCATTTGATGTGCTCATAAAGACGTTTTGCGTCTAAATAAACACAATTTTTGTCAAGGAAAAAGAGACTAAAGGAGCAGTTGTAAGTGGGGTGGCCAACCCTAGTTCTTCCCCATCTTAATTGCGTTAAATATTTTTAACACATTAAACTGAAAAATAAAATAAAAAATATTGCATGTGTTAATTTTAACAGCACTACTATTGAATGATAAGCTACTGTATTTATACATGTCCCATTTTTTTTTTTGACATTGACAAAATCAAAGGTTTGCAAAATTCTAAATTTATATTGTATTTTAAAGACCACAAACCCCAACTATTGAAGCGGTTTTATTTTTATGCATTTTATATTTAGTTTGATCTCCAACATACTACATTTCAATTGACAGTAGGGATGTAATGATTTACCGCGAGCCGGCTGAAAATCGATTCAAATATGTGACTATTCAAATCAGTTGAGATGCAAAACTAAATGTGTTTCAATTAGGGGTAGGAGTTTATATGAATATATGTCTGAGGGGAACTTACTGTCTTTAGAAAAGTTTAGATGGTATTTTTTTTTCTTTTCATCTTGCCTCTGTATAATGCATATTAAAGTTCATAAGTATATAAAAAGCGCTGCTTTGTTTACAGCGGACACCAAGGAAACGCTTTAAGTGCCACCTGCTGGCAGAGAGTGAATCTGCTCATCTGCTGTTTCTGTTTAGTTTCTGTATAGTAGTTTCACAAAACTGAAGTCAAACCATTCTGTTTTTACTTCAAATTTCTAAATTATACATACTAATGTAGATTAAAAACTGCTCATGTTGCATGTATGCAGCATCTTTATTTGGATCATGATTAAAATGCTGTGGTTGCCTCTAATTTTAAATGGAAAGCGCACAGACAAAGCCTTAGTTTGTTTATATGAAAATATTTACTTTATTTGTGTTACTTATTTGATTTGGGGCTTGGTTTAAAATTTCAATTTAGTTTTGTTATTTACATTTACATTATATTTTAATTTTGTTATTTAGGGCTGGGCGATAAATTACATTGAGATTGTCACGCGCATTTCATCAGTAAAGCCGGTTCCCTGATTACCGCTAAATCGCCATCACCTGCTTTCAAATGGAGTGGCATTTAATAGACAGAGCCGCAGATCACGGACAAGCTACGCAATATCGCGTTCATTATCAAAGGCGATTCATCTGCGATAATTAACGCGATATTGCGTAGCTTGTCAGTAATCTACGGCTCTGTCTATTAAATGCCACTCCATTTGAAAGCAGGTGATGGCGATTTAGCGGTAATCAGGCAACCGGCTTTACTGATGAAATGCGCATGACAATCTCATGCGATATATCGCCCAGCCCTATTAGCAGACACTTTTATCCAAAGCGACTTACAAATGAGGACAATAGAAGCAACAAAAGAGCAATAATATGCAAGTGCTATATTAGTATATTGTTATAACTATATTTCAGTTTCACAAAGAAACGTGCAACATTTTGTCCAAGCAATAATAAAATGACACATTTAATTTACAATCTGTTAAAAAAATTGTGAATTGAATGGAACCGTAAAATCAGAATCGAATCAAATCAAATCAAATCATGAGTTTAGTGAATCGTTACATCCCTAATTGACAGTCAACATTTTCTGAGGGTTGAGCACTGATCATTTGTTGAAGAAAAAAAAAGTTTCAGGTCCTGTTTTGTACAATATTTGTGCGGAGAAAATGCCTCATTTTAAAGAAAAAAATATGAAGCAAGCTATTTTTTTTTTTTTTTTTTTTACGTTGTCAATAGTACTTTTGACCAAAAACCTTCCTAATGAACAATAACCCAACCCCCCCCCCCAAAAAAAATAAAAAAAACACACTCTCAATACTTTCTCTTGATTATTATTTATCACATTTATTACTAATCATAAAGTACAACTTGATGTTTCTTCTAACTCATGAAAGGTGAATTTTCTAAGATGGTGTTTGAGGAGCTATTGATTCATTATACCCTCAAATCTTCCTCATAAAAGCCTTGTCTCATTCTTTGTAAATACTGTTCCACTTTTTGTAATGACAAAATACTAGTTTATAACATTGCTATCGTTAATGACATGAACTCATTATTAAGACCCACACTGGGAGAACCAGTGATTTTGTGTTGTCTTGATTACACAATTGAGACTCCAACTGTGCTTTAAAATGAAAAGGCTTACTTCTTGTTGTGTTATCCAGATCCGTATGACCATGTGATACCAGTAGAAGACCTTAAAGAGGAGACTGAATCCTTCCAGAAAATGGGACCAAGTAAGAGTTCTTAAAATGGTTTTCTTTCATATCAGTCACTTTGATGTTGTGTCAGAAGCTGACATTATGGGACCTCCATCTAGGAGTTGGACGATAAACGTTATATCAAGATCGCGATAAAATTTATGTGAATACAATAATAATCTCTGGATATTTTTACTCGATATCGATTAGTCTAAAAGCCACAGAATCAGTCAGTGTGCTGAGATGTGCACTAAGCACGTTGGTTGTTGTTGTTGTTTTTTAACTCGAGTGTAAGAAGTAACATTTATGATGTCAGTTTTTGTTGCTGATTTGAAATATGTATTTTAAATCTGATTTGGCAAGCAGTTTTTGAGATATCTGTTTTTCCCATTCAAGTAGATAGGACTTGGTCTTGGATGCCTGAAATAGCTGCTCGAAACCGTTGCAAAAAAGGCTGCCGAGTGAACAGACTTTCCTTCACAGGGACTTTGCTTTCGTCTACTACGCAAATGCTAACGGTATTTTCAGCGTCTGCCGTCTCAATATATGAGGACATCAACTTCATCTCCAGAGCTGCTCTGAGACTCACTTCACCAGCATTTCACTTGAGAAAAACTATTGTCAAACTCACTAACACCAAACCGTCAAATTAAAAGTCTGGTTTAATTTGAAGAAATTGTGATAAACATGTATTACTATTGTACACTAAAATGTATTGCTCAAGGTAATAATAATTAAACTAGATATTTTTTTCATCCATGTTTTAAATTATACAGTTTTGTTGTGCAGCATCTGAAATGCAATGTTTTATTGTTAATTAGTTGTTATATTTTCATTTAATTACATTTCAAGTTGTATTAATTCATTTCATTAGACATGATTTTTGATTATAAATTCATATTAAATCATTAAACAAAGAATCCAGATTAAAAAAAAAAATGGACACCAGAATTTAGGGGAAAATAAAACTGATTTTACGAGGCCCCAAATTAAAAGGTATCTTACTCTGTGGAGTTTAATTCTGAACAAACAAGTTATGTTTACGTTCATTCTCAAGATCGAACAAACATGTGGAAAGCATTTCCTTCCCCATTAATAGCAAATGAATATCGTGATGAATACCAATATCGTTTGATATGAAAAGAATATAGTGGTAATATTTTTTGCCATATCTCCCAGCCCTACTTCTGAAGACTAAAAAGAATCATGCAAATGAATTGTGGGATACTGCTTAGGTGCCAGTGTGCATATAACCGGGCCTCTGCAACATTATGATCAGATTATCTGTCTCTGTGCTTGCAATGTAACTCTTGTTATGTGGCTGCAAATGAGAGAATTCTTCCAAGGCTGGAGTGATCAGAGGGCAGTTACAGCAAACTCCTTGATCTCAGTTTATTTCTGTCTCTGATGGATGTTAGCGCTGATCAAAATGACACTGCTATCCGCTTATATGCATGTAAGATGCACACCTGTAAGGTGCGGAGCTTAAGTGCAATAAAATTGATTTGCTGCTTTGAGTGCTAAAGATGCTGCAGTTATCTATCTATCTATCTATCTATCTATCTATCTATCTATCTATCTATCTATCTATCTATTTATCTATCTATCTATCTATCTATCTATCTATCTATCTATCTATCTATCTATCTATCTATCTATCTATCTATCTTTTTTTAAGGATAATTTTTAAATGTATACTTTTTTACTCAAAATTGCTACCTGATAAAATTGAAGTTCTGCAGAATTGGGAACACACTAAAATATTTTAGATCTTAGCATAACCGCAAAAAAAAAAAAAAAAAAAAAAAAAAAAAATGTATAATCATTTAAAAAATGCCCATCAAGTGTTTTTTTTTTTTTTTTTTTTTTTTAAACAACTTTTAATTTTTATTTTCACAGATTTTCCAGGTCTAAAATGCACACTTTTAAAATTGTGTTACTACATATATGTATGTTTTCTAAGAAAGTGGGAACCGTGGTTTTTCAAAGGAAAAAAAAAAAACAAATATATATTGCGGAAGAGTTGAATTTAAATAAGAAATATATAGATAATTTAAGTTTATTTTGATGCTTATTTTGTCTTTATTTAAATAATGACCCCTTGGTTGAAAATCACAGGCTTAAATGAATAGTTCACCAAAAAAATAATTCTGTCAAGTAACTCATGTCAATGCAAACCTGAGTACATTTCTATAAAAATATATATATATATTTATATATATATATATATATATATATATATAAGTACTTCACCTTATTTTATTTATTTTATTTATTATTTTTTGTTCCCTCCAATGGGATCTAGTTTTGAATTGTATGGACAAACATGAGGGTGAGTCATGATGACAGAATTTGTACATTTTTGGTGAACTACCACTTTAAGAAACAGAGATCTGATACTAATAAGTCTTCATGGTTCAAGTGGAAAAATGAAGCTCAGAATCATTATGTTTATCAGCAGTAATGTGTGTTTGACTAAAAAATTGTGTTGACTAATTACTGTATTTTGTGTTCTGTAGAAACGGGAAGCTACACGTGTGAGTACTGTGGAAAACAGTACAAATACTTCAACCCCTATCAGGAACATGTGGCTCTTCACGCTCCAATGAGTAAGTTCTCACTTCTTTACCAGTGTTTTGTGTTGTTTATTGCAGTTTTCTGCCAATAGATGAATAGAGGCATGTAGAAGTTATAGATTAGACACTCACAGTAAAGGAAGCTCTAATCATTAAATATGGAGATGGTGGAAGCTTGTTCACAAAACTACTATGTAACTTAATATACCAAGATCATAATTTCTGTTGTACAGAATCTCAAATTGTTATTGTGTTCGCTGTAAAGTCTCTCTTATTATCTTTGTCCTTCGTCTCTCCTCTCATTTATCTCTTAGTCCTGCATTGAGGATATGCAGAGGAGTTTGACATTGAAAGCTATTTAAAGTATGGTGAAAATATAGAAATGGGTCAGAGAGACTGTAGCAATGCTACCGGAATTAAATTTCAATTTGTTTCAAAGTGACTGATTATTCTAAATGAGCTGTAGAATTTTTAGAGAGTCGTGGTTTTGCAGGGAGATGCTGAGATGGTTGATTGCAATAAAGCATGTTTTTTTTTTTAATGATTAATTATGGATGCTTATGATTATTTGTCTGTGAGAGATGTTGGGCGGTTAATCTTATGCATTAGAAACATGTCAGACTTTAAATCTCTACTACTGGCATAATCATTGCCAGAAATATAGCAATATAAGAATTTATCACTTGTCTGTGATGCTTATAAATTACCATCAACATCATTACTCTCACATATGTTACCACTGTTGTATTTGGTTGGTTGGCACGTTCCATGAATAAAGTACCCAATTGGGCTTGCATACAATTATTTTAAGCATTGAAAAGAAGTCATTGTAAGCTCCAAATGTGATTATTTTTGGGCAAAGAGACAATGTTAAAGAATAAAGCTTAAAGATCTTCTGCAGACTGAACTTTTTAAGGGAATTTTGCACAAGCTTGTTGAGCTTATGCACACTTTTAGAATAAAATCTGTGCAAAGGTTTCTACATCCTGTCCCTGGAGAAAGCTCTCCGTTAGCATTCCCATTCATCTCAATGGCTTTTGCTTGTCTGGTACGCTGACATCTTTGTTTATTGGCACTCTTTTCTGGACTGGACATTGAACTTTTTCTTTATTTGTCTGAGCCAGTCATTTGTGGAGTAACTGCCATCTGACTTAATCACTCTAGATGTGAAGAAAAATGATGATCTGACAAGTTTTAGTGGCTGATAGCACCATGAACACATAATCACCAAAACTATCCTGAAATGTGAAAGGCAGCAGACAGGAAAAATATTCACGTTCTTAGGAGCCTTCCACAAATCAAGCACTGGCAAAACATGAATATCAAAAGATTTTATTATAATATATGTTGCTTGGCAACAACAACACACACAAAAAAAAATAAAATAAAATAAAATAATGATCAACTCCAAATTCCCATAAATCAAAGAAAATTAGTTTTAAAATCCCATTTCTTTCCTAATCATGGAAAGTGCCCGTTTTATCTTGAGTGATGCACTAAGGAGGACGAAATGAGCATTTCAAAATTTCTTATCTTTGACTGATATGTATTATTTAAGCTGCTTTGATTTTTGCATTTGCAGAAGGAAATTATGGTCTTAAAATGGAAGGGAAAATGTCTAGCCAGTCAGGCCAGCCCAGTCGTGCTGACATCAACAATTCCCAGAACTCCAGTGGTAAGAGACATTGAAATCTTTGAAATCTTTCACCTTTGATATTTGAATCTCGTAAAGTGTTTGCCCTTTGCTCACAGTGATATTTTACTGTCATAATCAAAGCTCTGCAGCATCTCTCTGCAGACCGACCTCCAAAAATGACGGGAAAAATAAACTTGTTTTCCTTTCAAATTAAGCATATTTTTTTTGCTTATTATTTTGTTTATTGTTGTATTTATGGATTTTTATGTGATTTTGGTTTTGTTTTAGTTTTGTTTATTTTAGGAGTATATTTTGTTTTTTCTCTTGAGTTTACAATTATTATTTTTTTTTTTTACAATGTCCCTCAAAGAGCACATATTCAACACTTTCTTTTTCATATAATGTTAGTCAAAGTCAACTGCTGTCATAATTTAGTGTTTCCAAATGAAATTCAACAGGCTGTTTTTTTATGGTACATTTCAATACTTCCTATATTTATAATGACCCCTTTTATGAATGAATGACCTCTTTGCTTGTAAATTGAGTTACACTGTTTGCTTAACTGGTTGAGGGTTCACTGTGCACTCCTATATAGTTTGTGTTGCGCAAACTTTTAATTTGCCAAAGCTGTATTGCATTGTAGCAGATTCATAAAACAGTCCACACAGAAATGTGCTAAATGATGAAAGGACAGCTCACCATTTGGCAGACTGGTCTAATCTTTTCAACTGAAGTTGCATCGCTACAAACTAGAAAATAAGATTTCTATTTAAACATGAATACGAGGCTGGAATGGCCTCCACTTCACCACAGCAGTGAAGTTTAACACACAGAATGCATAAGTGCACTAGAGCAGAGAATAACGCTACACTACCGTTCTCAACCATTTACACCTAATCACTGCAAACATCACAAGAATGAGAGCCTGTTCCCGCAAATGGAAGATTTAAAATAACACACACACGCATATCTTTAAAATAGTAAAACTTCCCACTTTCTGTAGAAAGGACGACAAAGGTCGGCCTACCATCATTTTGTTTGCAGATGCTGCTTGCTTTTATATTTTGTATCCAGTGAAAAACATTCTGGCATTTATAACCCTGTAAAGTCTGACATTTAAAATGATAATCCAAAAAAAAAAAAAATCCATTGTTTAAGTGAAACAGTTTTTTGAACACTTAAAGGGATACTCCACCCCAAAATGAAAATTTTGTCATTAATCACTTTTCCCCCATGTCGTTTCAAACCCGTAATAGTGCCGTTCGTCTTTGGAACACAATTAAATATATTTTGGATGAAAACTGGGAGGCTTAAGACTGTCCCGTAGACTGCCAAGTAAATTGTCTTCAGAATACTCTATCTGCCATCAGACGTGTAATCTGGGTTATATGAAGCGACGGGAACACTTTTTGTAAGCGAAGACAACAAAAACAACAACTTTATTCAATAATTTCTTTGTCAACGGTCTCCTCTGTGTCTCTTCATATCACCGTATGCTGTGTATGCTCTTCTGTGTCATCCGCACCACAAGGATGCACTGTTTCTACTTGTATTTAGCTTTGATTTGAAATAAAACAATCCTCCAGATTTTCATCCAATATATCTTAAATTGTTTTCCGAAGATGAACGGAGCTTTTACGGGTTTGGAACGACATGGGGGTAAGTGATTCTCTTGACAAAATTTTCATTTTGGGGGTGGAGTATCCCTTTAAACAAAATCTAAAAAGTTTGAATATATGTTTTTGAGTATCATATTTGATACATCAGTGCGGTTTTTATGCATCATATAGTATGATAAAATACTCACATTCCATAAAAAAACACCTCAGTTTTATTCAGGGGCCCAAAACGTGCACAAGTATCAAATTTAGTGCAGGTGTAGTATGATAAAATACTTCATATTTGATACATCAGTGCTGGTTTTTATGCATCAATATTTGATAAAATATATTTAACAATAGGATCAAAAAAAACACCTCAGTTTTATTCAGGGGCCCAAAACGTGCACAAGTATCAAATTTAGTGCAGGTGCTGATATTTTATTGTTGTGATTATATAAATTTTGTTTATTATATATTTGTTAATTTTTGTTTAAATATAATTTTTCAGTGTGTTTTTATAATTATTGTGAAGTTAAATAATATAATGATTGTGATATTATTTGATACTCAGAATTTAACTATTTTTCTAAAAAAACAAAATGTTGATTAAGTAAACCTAACGTGCTTCAGTCCAGTAAGTGTTCATCTTAAAATATTACAGGTAACAATATAAAGGTTATTCTTACATTTACTTCATAGAAATCACCAAAAATGTTAAAGTAAAAACACATGTTCCACGATGGACATTTTCACAACTTTAATAAAAGGCCTTTTACTTCACTAAGACTAAAATACTATAAAAGTATAAGCTATCAATATGATCACAGAAGGCATGTAGAAGATTTGGTGCATGATGTTTTTTAGTAAAGTTTTGATCAGGCCTTCTAAATGTGCATATCTAATATGATACAGTAGGTTCTAAGTGCTCTAATAATTTATAGCCTTTGTATTAATTTTGAAACCTTAACTATAAATGGTTGTGATTTGCATGGACGTATACTCATGGTTAAAAAAATAACATTAACTATTTATCTTCCAGATACTCCAAACAGCCGGACTTATTCTTCCCGTCCCAGCCCTCAGAGTATGTATTTTTGAAATCCATATTACCTTTTTCATTTTCACTTGATATCATTCATGTTTCATATAGTGCATATTATTTATTTTTGTAAATCATGACTGACCTCATTCATGCCCATCTTTGTGCCATTTGCATGGCTTGCAGGTTTGTTAAAACCTTTAAGTAAAAAACCTTTAGCCTGAATGCCTGACGCTGACCTAAATTTGTTAGCTGTATGTAGTACTTTTATATGAGGCTAGCCGGTTACGCTCTGTTATGAGAACATTGCTGTGTTCTGAGAGAAACTGGACGTTGTGTTCCAGAAACCTACACGTGTGGAGCCTGTGGAATTCAGTTCCAGTTCTACAACAACCTCCTGGAGCACATGCAGTCCCATGCTGGTGAGTGAGCCCAGAAAATGAAAACATTTTCAGCTGTGAGCTCATCCAAATTTGGACTCACTCTTTTTTGTTCACATTATTTCTTTGCATCACCACTTGGGTAACAGTTTTATGAAATGGGCACATTTTTACAGACTGCATTATGTGAGCACTGCATAATATGTGTGTGCTTTTTGCTCTGTGTGATCAGTAAATTTGACATCTTTACTCATCACTTATTCATAGGCGTGCATGGAATCCGCACCTGCACATTCATTTGGTCATGTTCACACTCCCAGCATACCTGTTTGTTTAACAGGGTTCCCATTGTCATCAAAAAAGGACCCCCCCCACCAAAAAACAAACAAACAAATAAACCAGTTCCTCATTTACATCAAACTCGTATGATTTTTTCAACAGCGGAACACGGACTTATACATTATAAAAATGCTTTGGCTCCATATTATGAAAGTCAATGAGCTCCAAAAAGTTAAAGCCAAACAAAAGTCTTGGATATGTCTGCAGTCAAAAGAAAACAAAATTGTGGCTTACCACTTAAACATTTAACAGGCTTGAAATTCGCAAGTTCAGTTTCTTTCGAATGAACCCCCCCCCTCCAAAAAAAAAAGAAAACGAATGGAAAAGCAATGCAAAATTATTGGCCGTTGGGAACCCTCTTGATTACTTTAGAATGCTCAATTCCACAGATTTTCTGTCAAAATCGTCTCAGAAAATCTGAAAATGGTTAATTCTGTGTGGAACTTGATCAGTTGATCATTCTCATTTGTAAGTTGTTTTCACCCCTGAATGTGTTTCTTTTATTGGTTTTCATTGAATACCTATGCTTTTGCAGAGAATGAGTACATAACGTGTTTCTTTTCTTCCTTCTGTTTTAATCCAATTTTAGCTGATAATGAGAACCATGTTAAAGATGAGTCTCCGAAGCCTTGCCAAGCGCCTGTGGCCACACAGGAGCAGATGTGGAAATCTCCTCAGCCGGCACAACAGAGGAACCACGTACCGTCATTTCGTGAGTTCTTTCTTACCAGCATTAACAGAGTCCATTCACACTTGATTCACAATACACTCAATTAAGTTTATTATTTGCTTGGGCCAGTAAATTAAAGCTATTAAAGCTAACCAGTTATTATATTTTTCAATTGCTTTTGTTAGTAACTTTGTTTTGGTTGCTAAAATGGTCTTGCTGACTTTCTACATTTATTTGGAAATCTGGGATGGCTCAGATTAATCCACAGCATGCACTTCTTAAGTTTTATTTAAAGATTCATAAAAGGCAAAAGTGCCATACATGTATATGTCTTAGCAGTTTTTAACTATATTTTTGGTTTTGATTATATGTTGGCTTGCATTTGTTGAGTCAGTTAATTTGTAAAGATAACTTAGCCTAATGTATTTGTCTCATTCTGATTTTGCAGAGAGCAGATTACTCCCAGAAAAGGAGAGACAACAAGTGGCCGAACGTTTGCTGAGAGTAATGTGCGTAGACCTCGGCCTTCTTGGCGTCCTCAGCAGCAAAGACTTCCTGAAGCTTGCGCAGACCCTGGTGGACACAGGTTCACGTAATGGGGCCTACTCCATCCGTGAAGCCCTCGGAGATATGAGCTCGCTGGCATTAAAACAGCTGCCTCGAATGTACAATCAGGTCAAAGTGAAAGTTACCTGCGCCCTGGGGTCCAACTCTTCCTTGGGTATTGCAGTGACCTGCCATTCCCAGACAATAGGACCAGACTCCTGCTATTTGCTGACAGCGTATCAAGTAGAGGGTGTGCGACTCCGACGCTATGTGCTGGGACTCAAGGAGGCCTCTTTAAGGGAGAGTCCTGAGCAGATACACCACTGGGTCCAGAATGTTCTGTCAGAATTTGTTATGTCAGAAATCCGAACAGTCTATGTGACAGAGCCACGCTTGTCTTTGTTAGCCTTTTGCGGTCGCACCGGAATTGGCCTTCGTTGCGCAGGTTGCTCTCTAACAGCCACGGTTCAGGCTGTTCTCGGTCGCCGCAGCTTGCAAGCCCGAGGGCTCCATGAACTAGGAGAGCTTCTGGCTACCTGTCGCGACATTGTTGCGACAACCAGCTTCAGTCATGAAGGGAAAGCTGCAGAAGAGCCTGCCGCACCACCCTGCTGGGATGCAGTTGCAGAGGCCTTGCTCAAGGTTCACGAGAACTTTGAGGCCACTTGTGAAGCGTACGGCCGTTCAAAGAGCACTGTGCCACTCTTGCAAGGCCTGAACAAGCACCTGCTTGGCACGCTTGCATGTTTGCTTGCGCCACTAAGACAGGCAGCACAGGAGCTGAGTGTGGAACGCTGCCCCACGCTCCAACACGTCCTTCCCGTCTACCTCCGTCTCGAAAAACTTTTCACCTCCAAAGCCGGTGAAGCGGGTGCTGGCAGTAAGCTTTGCCACTACTTCCTGGAAGCCCTGAAGGAGAACTTCAAAGTGGAACGTGTCCATCAAGTCGCAATGATCCTGGATCCACAGCTGAAGCTGCGGCCAGTCCCTGCGTACCAGCACGAGGACATTATCTCAAGGGTGTGTGATATGGCTGCTAATATGAGGGAAGCCGGAAGCGGTGGTTCTGGGGGTGCGTCAGTGGACGAGCGGGATAGTGAAGGACCGTCAGCACCCAAGCGTGGCCGTCTGGACTGTGGATTGGAGAGGCCATCGTGTGATGGTGAAGAGCCACAGGTACGAAAAGAGTTGTTCCAGTACCTCGGCGAACCACTTTTCAATGGCACAGGTGACCTGTTGCAGTACTGGAGCTCAGTCATGGACCGATACCCCAGACTGTCAAGGTTAGCGCTGTGGTTGCTGGCTGTACCGGCTGTAGCTGTGCATGGAGAGTGCATGAGCATCTGCGAGCAGACCTTAGCAATGAAGAGAAAGCAGCAGGTCACTGTGGAGGAGATGAACAAGCTGGTCTTCCTCAAGAGTAATTTTGCTTGAGATGGCTCAGGGCTTTCAGCTAATGGCACCATAGACTGTTTGAAATGGAGACATTTTGATTCAGATGTACCGGTCACTTCACATTACCCCTTCCAAAAATCTGATTTACAGTAAGTGTCTATCAATGAGGCACATGATAGAGGTTTACTAAGGAATGGTACATTGACAACTTCACAATTCACAAACACCCCTTCAGACAATACAGTAGCTTGGCATAGGCAGTTGCAACAAAAGCAACTCAATGAAGATACAGTCTGCCCGAGGACATGGATGTGAACTTGTGTTTTTGATGTTTCAGTTGAACTACCACTTAAAATTGTGATGGTGTTTTTATCAGTATGTGGTTCAAACATCTGTCTTTTCTTTCTGTGGAATCCATCTGAAATTCTGTCGATGGATTATTGAAATCATACACAACATACTTTCCATCTAGCAAAGGAAAAAACGGGGTACTTAGAAAAAGCCATTTCTTTGCAATTACGCCTTTATAAAAACCACAAACACTCTTTGCTGTGACATCTGAACGATACCTCTTTAGTGGTTTATCAGAGGGCAGATCAAGCTTGTAGAGGTGTAAGTCTTGTTGTAGGCAGGCCCTGAATCAGTAATCTCAGTTAACCGGATGAGTGTGATAAGCTCGTGTTAAGCCTCAGGAGTGTAAGGCCAGCAGAACTCAAAACTATACTAGGGTCATATAGATAAACGGTTTTACAATTATTTATTTTATTTTTTTATTTTACTTTGTCAGTTCTCACAATAACGTTGCAATAAATGTTCCGTAGCAGAAGTTATACTGTCAAGCTGACTTAGATGCCTTGCACCTTTGTAGCAGCCTCTTTTTTTTTTTTCTTTTTCATTACAGCTCACTGGGATAATTTCCTTCTACAATACAATCTGCAATACCTGAAACAGCCACTTAAACCCCAAGATTGGATCCCCAATAATATTGGGTCATGGAAGTAGGAATGATCTGATGTTGTGCGGTGTTCTGGTCCAGTAGATCTGATTTTTTTTTTTTTTTTTTTTTTTTTTTCTTTTTTTATTCCAGTTCTTGTTTCTGAAAAAGTGAAAATAGGGCTACGAAATGCAGAAACTGTCTGTCTCTCACTGTCTCAGTACAAACCTCATTGAACAGAGGCAGCTAATTGCATTATTGTTTGAATGCATTTTTAAGGGGATAAAGCTAAACAAATATTTCATTATTTATGCACTGGATTCCTCTTACCATTATTTTCATCATTTATCTGCAGCAGGTAATTAGATTAGAGATAACATTAACTAGATTAGGACCAAAGTATCTTTTAAAAGTAGCTTGTCATTGTGAATAATTGCCATTTCCGAACAGATTTGTAGAGTTCTCTCATAATACTCATGCTTCCTCATAACGGTTTCGCCCTCATAAATTTCCACTGCCTTTAAACAACTGTTTATTTCAAATTGTTCTAGTAAACGAACAGAAGTAACAGTTTTCACTTCCATGATAAAAATAAATGATCTTCAAAAGTATTTTGCAGTAGTTTTTCCAAGGAGAGATGTGATTTAGTATTATATAGTTTGTCTTGTAATGCCTTGAACATCTTTGTGTGATTATACAGATATATGCATGCAGACAATATAAGAGTGTTTTTTTATTTTTTATTTTTAATCTTTAATAAAGTGGCGGAGATCTACAAACGCATAGTAAATGTTCACACAACAACAGAATACTGTTGTCAGTCCTATTGAGTGCTAAATAAGGTTTTGTTCATGCGCAGATCTGTTATAAAAGAGTGACAGCCACATTCTGTAACAATAGTGATTGACATAGATTTTCAGGAGTCACAACCAAATTTTGAGGGTTGAGTTTTATATGCTGTAGGACTGAAATGGCAGTGAAGTAGTCTATCACATCACTGAAATGGGTTAGCATGAGGTGTGCGCTTGGGGCTGTCAACCTCTCTCAGGTTATGTAAAATGGTGGTATTGTGTAGTGAGAAAGAGAGTGAGACAAAACTCTTAAGTATTTAGGAAATGGGCCAATGAGGGATGGGGCGTGGACGGAACTGGAGAGTTCTTGTCTTGACCACATATATGAACAGTCCCTAATAAAAACTGAAATCCTTTTATAGTCTATTGACTATCATTATCTGTTCCTATGGTTACAGGCAATATTTGCTCTATGTAGAAGGGGACTGACTTTGAATACCTGTACAGGCATTATAGGCACTCCTCTGTTGTTGTAGGTACTAGACAGTTTGAGAATCACACATGCTAGTAAATACGGTTGTTAATCCCAAACACTGACGTACACATCACAGAATTTTGGATTGCTATGATAAGCACAGCAAACTCTCATTTTGGCATCTCGTGTCTGTGAACAATAAATATGTTTGACAAAAGTTAAACCTATTTGGTGTCCGCTATGTTTGACCAAAGATTAGCGACCAAAGACGCATTGTGTTATTGTGCAATTTTACCTAAACCGCCGTTGATCACTTGAAGCTGACACTCTTTGCAGTGTTGTCTTTTCTGCTTATTATAACCTACTTTGTGCTTTTGGGTTTCCCAGTAAAGTCACTAAAAATGAGAGCAACATACAGTTTTGGGGGGTTTTATTAGGTTTGTTTTGCCATAGAGAAAGACTTGTGTCAAAATGTAGGAATGAGTCAAGACACATAGCCTACCTCTTTTCCTGTGCTTTCTTCTATGTGAGCTATTTGAATTTAATGTTAATGTTTTTGTCACTACCTGAGAATGATGAATGCCTCGTTCCAGACGAAGTCGAAGACAGGAAACTGAAATGTACCGCTTCCAACCTCAAAGCCTTCAGGTCAATCACACGTCACTGTCAAATGTAGCCCTGAACCACGTGATGGCGCCATAACTTAATGTAAGCATCTCGTGTTCACACGCCAAATCTAAACAACAATAAAAGTACTGAACACTAAATGCTCGGGTTAGCTTTAAAAAAAAAAAAAAAGTATATATTATACATCCTTGTATATTATACATGTGTGTAACAGCTTTGTATACCACATTGTAAACAGTGTTGCGTCAGTCACCGCCATCTTTGAACAAACGCTATTTAAGATCGTGGTTACAAAACCTAACCCGACTGATGCCCAACTTTAAACGCGGTTCCAGTATTAGTATTTTATTTATTTATCCCCCTCCCCCACCTCATTAAGAAGGTGGGGAAGAGTTCCGATCTGTCTGAATGCAAAATAAGCACTCAGGAGTAACAACCGTATTTAGTAGTGTGTACGCGGCCATAGAACCTGAATTGCTTAATAGCTTAGTTCATACAAAACTGATCTGCAGAAGAGAAAAAGAGCAGGCGCGCATGTTGATCGGACTTGGTATCTCTCATACCCCAAAATATAGATTATTGTACTGGCTAGCATGTGCAGAAATGTTCATATGTAAAAATGACTTTGATAAACCAGGCCCAGAAATAGAAACAGCTGCTGCTGAATATTGTCGTCTTTCTTTGTAACCACAAGAGGGCAGAAGTGTCTCAGAAAACTCTTTGCAAAGAGTCTCCAAACATCTTACCTCTGTTTTCTATTCAAGCATTTCAGCTATTTTGATAAACTCAGTCTATGAATATGTAAGACTTCATGAAGGTTATCTTTGTTTTTTTTTTTTTTTTTTTTTTTTTTTTTTTTTTTTTTTTTTTTTGAGGAAACATGAAAACTGGTCAAATGCAACATGCTCCTGAGCAGCAGTCAGAGTTTCTGTTGACAAATACTAGTCTCTGAAAGTAAAAAACACTGTTTTAATCCCAACTATTTATGGATGTACAATTAGTAATATTCTTTGTTTGTTTAAGAGTTTTTTCCCCCCCATTAGTCCAGCCTACATTTGTCTTTGACAGGTTTTTTTAGGTTTTTTTTTTTTCCTGATTTTGTGTATTAAGTTGTTTTAGTGGTAGGTCTAATTTATACTTTTTTAACAACACTATTTTTCTAAACATGACTGATAGAGTTTTTTCTCTCCTTATCGACTGTCAGTAGTACACTGCGCTGTTCTAAGAATCTATCTACTCCTGTAGTATGTGCTGTGTGAATAAAATATCCTCAAACAAGCAAAAAAAAGTTTTTATTTATTTTTTTTATTTTTTTGATAGTCACTCTTTATATTACTTTGATCATGTTACAATAACTGAAATTTATAGGTGTTGTTCTATATATATATATATATATATATATATATATATATATATATATATATATATATATATATATCTGTGTGTGTGTGTGTACGTTAAACTTTCTGACATCAAGTGCACTTTGAAATTGTCATAAAAAAAGTCTTTAATATTTACATTATTTATTTATTTAAGAGTTTATTTTACCATGAAAACACTGCAAGTTTGAAGAAAACTCCCCAGTTTAAAATGATAATGCCCCTGTTGTGAAGTCACAACTCCTTTTCCTCTACATGCCCCTTAACATGCATATTCAAACTAAGGAGGTGTGCACTGAACAACTCCTGCCTGTCCAACACCTACAAGAGCGATGCTGCTGTGAGATGTCAAGAAAGACTTGTGGGATGTTGTTCTGGTCCTGGATGTAGAGGAACTGCACTTCCGAATACTATGCACATCCTTCCAAAAAATCTAACTATTATAGATGCATGGCTGAAGTTTATTTTTAACAAAGTGCCCAAGCGATTAAACAAGAATATTTGGCTTGGTTTGTATCATTTCACAACAGACTTTTGTTAATTATTCTCCATATGTTGTTGGTGTGTTTACCGCTGACACCAAGTGTATCATTGTTAGAGTTCTGCTAATCAATCAGTACATACACAGATTTCCAGGAAGAAAATGTGTTCTGGTTCCATAAGTGTACTTGTAGAAAGATATATGGATAGGCCTCATAGATTTAGCAAGCACAAGCAATTACCGTGCTGAAACAAACAGTTGAAATCGCTGTGGTTGCATTGGTTCATTTTCTTCAGGCTCTTTTAGTGCTGGCCATCTCAAGCATTTAAACACGTGCAATCACGTTCACCAATCACCACAATGGATATTTACTTGCATTTCTGAAAGTGGTAATGCCCATTAAAGCTGTTATTGACAGTGAAATGAGGGTGGAGGGAGTTTATATATATATATATATATACACACACACACACACACATATTTAAACTTTTTTTTTTTTGGTGAAGAAAAAAAAAAAAAAAAAAAAACTTACTAACCTACATGAATCCATAAAAATGCATTTAGTGTCCCTTTTAATTCCCAAAAAGTGTGGAATGTTGGACATGTAATGCACTTAAAGGTCATTTCTTTCGTTAAATTCCAAGCAATTGCATAGAATACATAGTGCATTTATATGTGGCAATATTTTATTACATTACAGTATAAGCTGTTTTTAAAGGGGGATGAACCACTCAATATGTTATGCCCTGACTTCTGTTTTAGTGGAAATCATACCAACAGTTTACATATTAATACTCTTGGTTATACTAACAATCATCCATTTGGGGTAAAAAAATGAACAAAGGTGTCCCTCTGAGGGAACTGCCCCAGTGACAAGCTGTCGTACCCCTGAAGGTACAAATCTTGCACTTTTTTTTTTTTTCTCTGACAGTGCACCATATTCAAGTCAAGTGGACGAGGGAATGTTTTATGTTACTGCACCATGACAATAATTTATATGCACTAAAGGTCAAACGTTTGGGATCGGAACAATTTTTTAGAGTTTCTTGTGCTCACCTGGACTGCATTTATTTAATCAAAAACACAGGGAAAAAAATTTATATTGTGAAATAATATTATGATGTAAATTAAATAACATTTCTCTATTTTAATATACATTAAAATCGAATTCATTACTGTGATGCAAAGCTGAATTTTCAGCATAATTATTCCAGTACATCGTTACTCCATGACTTCAGTGTCACATGATCCTTCTGAATTCATTCTAATATGCCGATTTATAATTAGTGCTGGAAACTGTTGTGCTGCTTATATATATGGAATCTGTGATACCTTTTTTCAGGATTCTTTAATGAATAAAAACTTAAAAAGAAGAGTATTTATTTATAAAAGTAATATTTTCTAACAAAATACACTACAGTTCAAAAGTTTGGGGTCAGTAAATTTTTATTCTTTCTTTAGAACTTTAAAAAAAGGATGTGTTAAACTGTTAAGAAGTGATAGCAAAGATTTATATTGTTAGAAAAGATTTCGAGATTTCTTTTGAACTTTTTATTCATCAAAGAATCCTGAAAAAGTATAGCAGTTTCCAGAAAATAAATAAATAAATAATGATAATTGGCAGCACAACTGTTGCCAACATTGATAATTCTAATAATAAATAACCATATGTGGTCACCATATAAGTCTGTGGGGAAGTAATGGCCTAATGGTTAGAGAGTTTGACTCCTAACCCTAAGGTTGTGGGTTCAAGTCTCGGGCTGGCAATACCACGACTGATGTGCCCTTGAGCAAGGCACCGAACTCCCAATTGCTCCCCGAGTGCCGCAGCATAAATGGCTGCCCACTGCTCCGGGTGTGTGTTCACGGTGTGTGTGTGTGTGTGTGCACTTTGGATGGGTTAAATGCAGAGCACAAATTCACCATACATGGGTCACCATACTGTGGCTGTATGTCACATCACTTTCACTTTTTTTTTTTTTTTTTCACTTTTTCATATTAGAATGATTTCTTAAGAATCATGTGACACTTTATACTGGAGTAAAGGCTGATGGAAATTCAGCTTTTTTTTTTTTTTTTTTTTTGATCAAATAGAGATTCAGACTTGTAACCCAAAGGTCTTGGATTCGAGTCTTGGTACTGGCAAGGATTGTTGGTGGGGGAGTGAATGACCAGTGCTCTCTTCCACCCTCAGTACCACCACTGAGGTGAGACCCTTGAGCAAGGCAGAACCTCCAGAGGTGTCAGTAGTATCCACCTGTGAACTTCCTGCCTGTCCTGTCATGGCTATGGAGGCCGTCTTTGAACTCTCTGCCTGTCCTGTCACGGCTATGGAGGCCATCTGTAAATCCTTGTCCTGTCCTGTCACGGCTATGGAGGCCGTAAGTGGATTGATTTGCACTAAACCAGTCGATGAGACCAAAGCTCCATCTGCTCCGTCGTGGAGGTCTTCTGCTCTGTCCGCTCTAGCCAGGTGGACTTCTGCTCCTCCATGGTGGTCTTCTGCTCTGGCCTGGTGGACTTCTGCTCCTCCATGGTGGTCTTCTGCTCAATCTGCAGAAGACCACTATATATCATAGTGCTTTAAATAAAACAGCTCCTGTATCATACATATATATATATATATATATATATATATATATATATATATATATATATATATATACACTCACTTTCCTTGTTCATAATGCTTAACCCATTGCATTTGTTGCCCCCTCTCTTCTTAAAAAGAGAAAAAGAGAGATGAAATATTGGGTCTATTCAATCCTGAGATTGTGTAGAAAGGAAGGAGAGACCTTCAAGCAGGAATTATATTGCAGGATTATCCCGAGCGATTCAATGTTAACTTCAGTGTTTTCTTCAATGTTTACGCCATTCTGGATTTTGGTGTTCGCTTGTACGGTGGCTCTGAATTGTCAAAACACCTCTCAAAGTGCTTGCTACTGATGTGAAAAATGCAGATGGAGCATATCATTATGAGGTGTAAAATAAATAATTCAGAGAGACAAGGCAAGTTTATTTATATAGCACATTTGGAAATGTCCCAGAAAGAAGTGAGGCGTTTACCACTTCTAAGAGATCTGCTTCTAAACAGTTAAGCACACTTTTGAAAAAGTGTGTCAAGATAGCAGGTTGACGATTTTAGATGCTGCACTATTTCTTCCAAAATTTTGCTATCAATTGCTTCAAAAATAGACATAGTATCTTTTTGATATTGCGGCCGAATCTGTCTGACCTCTGCATTACTTGAAAATGTGCTAATCGCCTTCCTGATATTGATGATCTCAGAAAAGAAGGAAGCAAACTCATTGCATTTGCTGTCTGAGAGCATATCACTGGAAATCTGACTTCTGACTTTTGCGGGGGGGGGGTTGTCACTCTCTCAACAGTAGCAAAAAGAGTACGAGTGTTGTTTAAGTTACTGTTTATAAGGTTTGAGAAGAAACTGTCTAGCTGTGGCTAGTTTCACATTAAAAGCATGAAGGCTGTCTTTATAGATGCTATAGTGAATTTCAAGTTTCGTCTTCCTCCACATCCGCTCAGCTTTTCTGAATTGTCTTTTCATACTCTGAACTGCTATTGATTTTCTCCAAACTGATTTCTGTCTGCTAATTTTCTTATTGACTATTACAGGAGCAATATCATCAATAACATTCTTAACTTTTGAGTTAAAGGAATCAAGGAGCAGATCAACAGAGTCTGCAGAAATGCTTGGTGTTAAAGATATAGCCTCCATAAATAGCACACTAGTGTTCTCGTTAATGCATCTCTTTCTGACAGAGACAGACCTAGATACAGTGGTAGCGGAGATCAATAAATCAAAGAAAATACAGAAGTGATCAGATAGTGCTACGTCCTTAATAACAATGGATGAAATGTTTAGACCCCTACTAATGATCAAATCTAGAGTGTGTCCACCTTTGTGTGTGGGTCCCTGCACATGCTGAAACAGGTCAAAAGTGTTTAAAACCGTTATCATTTCTTTTGTAGTTTTGTTTTCTGCATTATCTATGTGAATATTAAAATCCCCTGCAATAGCAAAACAGTCAAATGCTGAGGAAATCATTGATAACATTTCTGTGACCTCTTCAACAAAGGCTGGAGAGTATTTTGGAGGCCTGTAAATAATGATAAATAGAATACGTGGAGCACCTTTCAGCACAATCCCTAGATATCCAAAAGACAAGTACTGACCAAATGACACTAGCTTGCATTGGTAGACATCTTTAAATAGAGCAGCTACACCTCCACCTCTCCTAACAGTCCTGCAGACACTCATGAAAGTAAAGTTAGGAGGGGATGCTTCATTGAGGACTGTTGCACTGCAGCTGTCTTCTAGCCATGTTTTGTTTAGAAACATAAAATCCAGATTGTTTGTGGTTATTGATTAGAAATGATTTATTTTTTAGTGAGCGAATGTTTAAAAATGCTAACTTGATGGCAGTGCTTTGTGTCTTTACAGCAATCTTAGTGTGATGCATATCACATTTAGGCCGCAGATTAGATGAGTTAGCCCTTCGGCTTGAGAAGGCCTTAGACTTTCTATCACCTGATAAAACAGAAATAGAGAAAGCTACAGGCACACTGGGTTCCCGCTTGTTCTGTAAACATTTGTGAATGTTGCTGCTATTATAGCGGGGACCCGACACATATCACTGAGAGCTGCTATCAGTTTTTTTTGGTTCACCTACAGCAGATGAAGGGTTTGGGCCCTGGTGTTGTGGCAGCGGTTGGAGAGCTCTCACAGGAGCAGGGCCCACAGGCTTTGGTTGTTGGGGGGCCCACCGTTTTTTAGTTGATATCTGGGGACTTGCAGCAAAAGAGTGGGAGAGTTTGGTCCCAGCATACACCAGTTCCTCCATCTTCTGTAAGAAGCATAGAAGTGGAGATGCTGGAGAAAGGGATAATGTGTCTGGTGAGATGGGCTGTGTCTCTGGTGTTTCCGGTGACTGTGATATGTTGTCTTGGCTTCCCTGGCTGTTTTCCAGAAAGTAGTCCTTGGGTGCTGAGTCTTGGAGTTGTTTTGATACATCACAATCTGTCTGTGATGAGCTCTGTGGGCAAGGCTCAGCCGAGATAGTGTCCATGAGCAGTGCTTGTTGTGGCTGCGTCATGTTATCAGTGTCCTTGTGGGATGTGTCAACCACATGACGACTGACCAGGTGTGTGTGTGCTGAATGGATTGACACACTCTGCTAAAGGATGACGTAGGGAGAAGTAGATATTGTCCTTAAGCACTCTAGCTCCAAGTTTATTTGGGTGGAGGCCGTCTGGTTTAAACAGTTGACTATGGCCCCAGAAAAGATTGAAGTTGTCAATGAAATTCACTCCTTTTATATTGCACGATCTTTGTAGCCATGTGTTCAGCCCAAGCAACCGTGAAAACATATTAGTTCCCCTTGCTGGGAGTGGTCCACTGATGAACGACTTAACTTTGAGTCTTTGAAGTGTTTTAAAGAGTTCACTGAAGTCCTTCTTAAGGAATTCTGACTGCTCTTTCCGAATATCATTCTTCCCCACATGGATGATGATTCGATTTGCAGTGTTGTGCTTCATCAGAATGTTCCGAAGTTCCACATCAGAGACCATTGCTTGAGGAAGGCAGCATGTTGTTGTATTTCTGCTACTAATGTTTCTGATAATAGAGTCACCCACTATCAGAGTCCTGGGCTCGACTGCGCTCTGAGCTGAATGCCGCTGTCTGCTCGACCTTGAGCGCCTGTTAGTAGCGATGTTAGCAGTTGGCTGATCCGATCCATGTTTAATCACATTTGGGGATTCCTCACCCTCATTCATTAATGCTTCAGATCTGTTCTCAAGATGTATAGGGGGTGGTAGAATACCAGTATTCACAAGCCTTGTCATAGTTGAATCTGGGGTAGAGGATGCTATGGCAGCAATACGAGAAACTTGTGACAATCTGATGTCTTGTGTGCCTTTGGGTCTCACTCCTTGTTTGTGCCATCGATTAGTGTGTCGATCAGTTTCGGCTTGTTCCTCTACACTTGGTATAAACTGTACAGATTCACTAGATTCATGGGACTCACTGGCTGTATGCTGAGGGGGTCCGTAATGACAGTCTGCTGTGTTCCGCCTGTTTTGGAAGTCCAGCAAGTAACTTTGTTTTAAGAACCACAATCCTTTGTAGAAGTTTGCAACATTTCATGCAACAAGTATATTTAACAGGAGGCATTTTCTCTCTCTTCTGTTTGAATGTAGGCAGTTGTTTTCCCATCTCCGGAATGTAAGCTGTTGGCAGTGGGAGGCAAAGTCTTCTTTTTGTAGTATTATTCCAGTCCCAAAGAGTTTTTAGTTTTAGTGTTTTTTCCAAAAATCTGTTGTTTGAGCACTGTGCTGATCTGCTGAAGTAAAAATCTTAGAAAAATTGGAGAAAAGTACAGAAATAAGAAGCAAAGCACAGAGCAGTAAGCAAGAACATCCGAACAAGCCGGAAGAGAAGAGGAGAATCTTTGCAAGATAAGATATATGAGTTGGAACAAGAATGGAGTTTGAAGGGGATTTGGGTGGCAGGCAGATGAGAAAATGTGGGAATGTAGTAAGACTCTCTTTAATTTTCTTAAAGATACAGGGTTTAGAGCACAGTACAGGTCCTTCTCAAAAAATTAGCATATTGTGAAAAAGTTCATTATTTTCCATAATGTAATGATAAAAATTAACACTTTCATATATTTTAGATTCATTGCACACCAACTGAAATATTTCAGGTCTTTTATTGTTTTAATACTGATGATTTTGGCATACAGCTCATGAAAACCCGAAAAATCTAAAAAAATTAGCATATCATGAAAAGGTTCTCTAAACGAGCTATTAACCTAATCATCTGAATCAACTAATTAACTCTAAACACCTGCAATAGATTCCTGAGGCTTTTTAAAAACTCCCAGCCTGGTTCATTACTCAAAACCGCAATCATGGGTAAGACTGCCGACCTGACTGCTGTCCAGAAGGCCATAATTGACCCTCAAGCGAGAGGGTAAGACACAGAAAGAAATTTCTGAACGAATAGGCTGTTCCCAGAGTGCTGTATCAAGGCACCTAAGTGGGAAGTCTGTGGGAAGGAAAAAATGTGACAAAAAACGCTGCACAACGAGAAGAGGTGACCGGACCCTGGGGAAGATTGTGGAGAAGGACCGATTCCAGAACTGGGGGGACCTGCGGAAGCAGTGGACTGAGTCTGGAGTAGAAACATCCAGAGCCACCGTGCACAGGCGTGTGCTTTTGAACCAGAAACAGCGGCAGAAGCGCCTGACCTGGGCTACAGAGAAGCAGCACTGGACTGTTGCTCAGTGGTCCAAAGTACTTTTTTCGGATGAAAGCAAATTTTGCATGTCATTCGGAAATCAAGGTGCCAGAGTCTGGAGGAAGACTGGGGAGAAGGAAATGCCAAAATGCCTGAAGTCCAGTGTCAAGTACCCACAGTCAGTGATGGTCTGGGGTGCCATGTCAGCTGCTGGTGTTGGTCCACTGTGTTTTTATCAAGGGCAGAGTCAATGCAGCTAGCTATCAGGAGATTTTGGAGCACTTCATGCTTCCATCTGCCTAAAAGCTTTATGGAGATGAAGATTTCGTTTTTCAGCACGACCTGGCACCTGCTCACAGTGCCAAAACCACTGGTAAATGGTTTACTGACCATGGTATTACTGTGCTCAATTGGCCTGCCAACTCTCCTGACCTGAACCCCATAGAGAATCTGTGGGATATTGTGAAGAGAAAGTTGAGAGACGCAAGACCCAACACTCTGGATGAGCTTAAGGCCGCTATCGAAGCATCCTGGGCCTCCATAACACCTCAGCAGTGCCACAGGCTGATTGCCTCCATGCCACGCCGCACTGAAGCAGTCATTTCTGCAAAAGGATTCCCGACCAAGTATTGAGTGCATAACTGAACATAATTATTTGAAGGTTGACTTTTTTTGTATTAAAAACACTTTTCTTTTATTGGTCGGATGAAATATGCTAATTTTTTGAGATAGGAATTTTGGGTTTTCATGAGCTGTATGCCAAAATCAACAGTATTATAACAATAAAAGACCTGAAATATTTCAGTTGGTGTGCAATGAATCTAAAATATATGAAAGTTTAATTTTTATCTTTACATTATGGAAAATAATGAACTTTTTCACAATATGCAAATTTTTTGAGAAGGACCTGTATACAGGTGTGGGAATTTATTTATTATTATTTTTTTTTTCTCTCAATTATAACTACTGTATGTAAAGTACATGAAGCCCTAAAGTTGCACACCCGGGTACAGTAGGTGGCGGTATGCAACTGAACAAGTTGGTTTTGACCTGCCATTTAAAGTTTCAGAGGGAGTGTGCATATGATTGAATCAACGTGAGTTCATATTTATTTTTTTAACGTGTGAAAATTTTGCACAGAATTTCTGAATTTCAGAGTATGCAAGAACTTTCGTCCATCACAAGAAAAAAATAGAAAATCAGATCGGGTTCAATTTTCTGTTGCAAGGTGGAACTCTCCTTCCTGGACCCCAAATATTTCATCTTTCTTTTTCTCTTTTTAAGAAGAGAGTGGAAAAAAAATTATCCTCACTGCTTGAAGACTCCATTTTGTATTGTTTTGTGAATTTTTATTTATTTATTTTTTTCACAACAGATTGATTAATACCCATCGGACTCAGTGTTCAAGGTTTCTGTCCGTGATGAAAATTTTGGTGTGCAAGGACCTTTAATGCTTTGCTTATCATCATTTGTCAATTATCTGCCATCCTTCTCCTCATCTCTTCACCTCTCAAGCTCTGTTTGATTGGATGTGTGGAACACACATTTTCAGGTTTCTCCAGAAATATTTGACTGGGTTCAATCCCAGACTCCGTTTGTCCTTCTGTAGAGTTCTCCTATCTCCACATATAAACATGAAGCTCAACTACAGTAACCATCAGGTTCTTGGTCACCAGTCTAGACAAGGCCCTTCTCCATCAATTGCTCAGTTTGGCCAAAAGGCCAGCTCTAGGAAGAGTCCTGGTTGTTTCAGACTTCTTCCATTAAGGGTAACAGAGACTACATGCTTCTGTGACCCATCAATGTAGCAGAATTTTTTCTGAACTCTTCCCCAGATGTGTGGCTTGACACCAGAGGTGGGTAGAGGATGCAAAAACTGTACTCAAGTAAAAGTAAAAGTACTTATAGAAATATTTACTCAAGTAAAAGTAAAAGAAATAGTCTGAATAATTACTTGAGTAAGAGTAAAAAAGTATCGGATAAAAAAACTACTCAAGTACTTAGTTACTAGTTACTTTGGATCATATACAGAATATCTATAGTCTTCCAAGATGGAGCCGCCGAGTTCGGACACCGTCCAGGTCACTCCACTTAGATTGTGTTTTTATTTACTTTTTACTTACTTTTGCTTTCTCTTTTAACACACATAACGTCTGCACTGATCATTTACGACAAAGAAACACTTTTGGACACTGGACACCACTTCACTGACCTGTTTCAGGACACTTTATCCTCCAACCCATTGTGGCCAGCTGAGATTCTCTGGAATGCTGAGATGAACAATGGCCACCTGAATAACCACCCAAGGCGACGGATCAAGAAACACAGCGGAAATGTGCTGGGATTCGCAAAAGACTGAGGAAAAGAGCTCACAGTCCTCCACTACCGAGCATTCTGCTCGCCAATGTCCAGTCTCTGGAGAATAAGATGGACGATCTTAGAGCCAGGATAAGCTTCCATCAGGACATTAGGGACTGTAACATCCTTTGTTTGTATGAAACATGGTTCATGACTTCGGTCCTGGACACTGCTGTAACGCCGTCTAATAACTTCTCTGTTTTACAGATGGACAGAACAGCCGAGGCCGGTATATCCAAAGGTGGAGGAGTGTGTTTCATGATTAACAAGAAATGGTGTGACCCCAGGAATATCTCCACTCTGTCGCGCTCCTGCTCACCTCATCTGGAACATTTTTCCATTATTTGCCGCCCATTCTATCTTCCCCAGGAGTTTTCATCGATCATCGTTAATGCTGTTTACATTCCACCACAAGCAGACAGATGTGCTCAGCAGCAACATCAACAAACATCCTGACGCTGCTATTATCATCGCTGGGGACTTTAACAAAGCCATCCTCAGGCAGGTTATGCCGAACTTTTATCAACATGTTTCTTGTCCAACCAGAGGACTGAATACACTGGATCATTGCTACTCTCAGTTTAAGAATGCCTACAAAGCTCGCTCACTACCAGCTTTTGGCAAATCGGGTCATGTTGCCATTTTCCTCACACAGGAACATAAACAAAGGCTCATTCAAGAACCCCGGTGCAGAGGGCGGTGATGCGCTGGTCCGCCCACTCTGAAGCCATGCTACAGTCGGCTCTTGATGACGTAGACTGGGACATGTTTCGGGCAACTTCATCTGATGTCAGCGAGTTTGCAGAGTAAACATGAGCAAGTACAAAGCATCGTGCTATGCTCTCCGACACGCAGTAAGAGCCGCCAAACTCCGATACAGGGAATGAATAGAGTCTCATTTTCTGCTAAATGACTCCCGACGTGGCAGGGACTAAGGACCATCTGTGCCTTTGGAAACAAATCCTCTGCAGAGGTGAGAGCAGATTAGTCGCTGGCTGACAAGTTAAACTCTTTCTACGGCCGCTTTGAAAACAATCTAAGCAGTGCGAGTCTGCTGATCAGCGCGTCTGAAAGCAGCAGTCAGAGCAGTGATAATCATGTAATCATCATGTCGGAGGACGAGGTTCGGAGGGCTCTAAAGCAAGTGAACATCAGGAAAGCAGCCGGACCTGATGGGATTTCTGGCCGTGTTCTGAGGTCCTGCAATGATCAACTTGCTGGTTTGTTTACATCCATCTTTAACCCTCTGGAGTCGATTAACGCGTATACGCGTTTTGGGGTATTTTCTCCTGATAACCCCGAAAAGACCTTAAATTACACTTTCAGTTTTGATCGTACAGATAAGTGCAATACATCAATCGAATCTGTAAAGGGTCTACTTTTTTTGTATACAACATAATAACAACAAAACTTTGTGCACTTATAAAATAAAGATAACAAACAAGGAGTGCTGTCTGCAGCCTTTGTCTGCGCTGATCTTCAGATACAAATGTGTTATTAATTTGTGTTGTTAATATGAACTGACTCAACGAAGAGACATGAGAGAGAGATATCTATAGAAAGCCTGACATGTCTACTTTTAAACTAAACAAGTGCTGCTGAAAACAAATATTCTGTGATAAAGTAATCCATATGAAAACAACGCGATGTCCGTTTTTCACGTCTCCCTTCATTATCTTCTAATGCGACCACGCCCCCCGCGCCGAGCGCGCTTTTGAGATTCAAATGTTTCACTGAAGCGCGCGGCTTTTGAATACGCCCACACAACAGAAGACAACGCAGCGAGATTGTTCTTCAAGTTTTTTTTATTTTACTGTTTGCTTCGCGATGAGAGGAATTCACCCCAAAAAGATGTGATGTGGTTGAGGATTTGAGATTTGAATTTCCTCAGAAAAAAGAATGAAGCACTTTATTCAGCAGAGATCATAAACATGAGTAAGTCTCTTTTTATTTATTTATATAGCCTACTTGTACTAGTTTTCACATAACGTGTAAACATTTTACTAGTTTAGACTTTTTCCAAAGACTTTTTCCAAACTATAATTCCTGACTAAATGTATAATCAAGTGAAATATTATGAAGTTTCAATAACAATATACACTACTATACCATTCAAAAGCTTGATGTAAATAATATAAATGTACCAATAAATGTAACTGTAACAAATGTAACAATCATTGCTGTTCTTTCAATTTATCCCCCCTAAAAAACCCTAAAAAAAAAATATTCTCAGCTCTTTTCAACATTAATAATAATAATAATAATTATATAATGATAATAATAACAATAAATGTTTTTTTTGTAGAAAATAAGATTGTTAAAAGGATTTCTGGAGGATTGTGTGACTGGAGTAATGATGCAAAAAATTCAGTTTGAAAGTCAGCTTTGATTTTTCCTAATAAACTGTTTAACTGCACTCACAAGTGAGTATTAAATTATGTTGTGGGATAATTAAATATATTCTAAATAAACTACAAACATAAAATTATATACATTTATTTTGTCCTCACATTCTTTCTTGTAACTCATCCCTCTCAGTGACACAGCTGACTGAATGGCTCATTATGCAGCTCATTATGCAGGCCTTTGTCTTCTCAGGTGTGAATTCATGATAGTTGACGCCTACTCGCATATGACTTTTACCAACAAAAAGTGTCTTAGAAAATTTAAATCAATATATTGTTTTCTGTAAGTGAGTAAACAAGATGATTTTCACATCATTTAGAAAAAAAAAAAATTCTAGGCTACAAGCTCCAGTTCTCAAAATATCTGGGAACCAATTTTCTGTATGTGTTTTATTGCCTTATTCAAGTGATTTAACATTTTTAGTTTTACACTAACCACGCATAACATTTTTTTTCTCAAAAACACAATCATGTACATACATGCTGCTCACATATTATTATAGCCTAGTTTGTGCTGATTGCAGTGAGATTAGACTTTAGCCATTTAGATATTTATAAGAAACTGAAAAAAGCACAAATGTCAGGGCATGACAAAACTTCTCCAGGCCCCAAAAATACCCTTAGACTCCAGAGGGTTAATGAGTCTCTTGCTACCTCGGTGGTTCCCACCTCCTTTAAATATTTGTCATCATCCCTGTGCCTAAGAACAATAAACCCTCTTGTCTGAATGGCTGTCGTCCAGTTGCCCTCACATCAATAGTCATGAAGGTCTTTGAGGGACTGGTTAAAAAGTACATTTGACTGCGTGTCTTCCCACAGCTCCACATCTATTATCAAATTTGCTGATGATACTGTGGTTCTGGGCCTCATTCACAACTATAATGAGACCGCATACTTGGATGAGGTAGAGAAACTAACATCATGGTGCCAGGACAATTGTCTCTCTCTGAATGTGAGTAAAACTAAAGAGCTGATTGTTGACTTCAGGAAGAGACAGCAGTGGCTCTATACTCCTCTTATTATCAGCGGAACCCTTGTGGAGAGGGTGAGCAGCTTCAAGTACCTTGGTGTAAACATCTGTACCATCTGTGACAGCTGAGGAATTCAGGGTTTCACCAGTAATCCTGAAAACTTTCTACTCAGGGGCCATAGAAAGTGTATTGACTCAGTGTATCTCAGTGTGGTATGGGAACAGCTCCAATCAAGACTGTAAAGCCCTGCAGAGAGTTGTGCACTTAGCAGAGCGCATCTCAGGGTCTACTCTCCCCTCACTCCAGGACATCTACCTCAAACGCTGCAAAAGCAGAGCTGTTAAAATCATCAAGGACTCCATCCACTCCAGTGAAACTACTGGGTGAAAATTTACAGGCTAAAACATGGAAAGCAGTCTATGACTGCAACAATCCTGATACTGCTTATGACAACTTGATAAACGAAATTACAAACTCTATTTGTTGGACTATCCCTGAAAAGAACGCGGGACACCACGCGACTGGTCTTAACCCCTGGCTCACAAAGGGTATTTTAAAATCCATCACCCATAAAAATAAGCTTTATAAACGTTTCTTAAAATGCCCAAGTGCTATGAACAAGGATATATATACTAGTTACAGGAATAAACTTACTAATATAATAAGGAAAAGTAAAAACAACCACTATACATATCTCATAAAAGCATCACATGGTGACTCTTAGAGGTCCTGGAAAGTGCTAAATGAAGTCCTTAACAAGAGCAAAAACAACGCTGTGCTTCCTAATGCTGTGGGCTTACCCTCAAATTTGGATAATAAATATACGCATGACATTAATTTAGCAAATAATTTTAATAATTACTTTAACTCTATTGGGGAAAAACTCTCTAACAAAATAGTTCAACCTCAGGGTATCACTTTCGACCATTATTTACGGGGCTCTTATGCAAATTCTTTTTTTATGAAACCAACTAATTGTGATGAAGTCTATAAAATAATTACAAATTTACGAAGTTTGTACACTGCTGGTGAGGATGAAATTTGTGGTAAAATTCTGAAAGCCATAGCATTTAATATCATGGAGCCATTATTGTATTAATCTCTCTCTGCTTGTTGGAATTGTACCAAAAAGGACAAAAATTGCCAGAATTATACCCGTGTTCAAATCTGGGGATAAAAATGATATGTGCAATTATCGTCCGATATCAATCTTGCCCACAATTTCTAAGGTTTTAGAGAGAGTAGTGTACAATAGGCTATATGGCTACCTTGATAAATTAAATATTATTGCTTCTTCTCAATATGGTTTTAGGAAAAAAGAACCACATGCATGGCGGTACTCGATCTGATTGAAAAGATCAATGATGCCATTGATAAAGGCGATAGCGGTATTGGTATTTTTTTAGATTTATCTAAGGCGTTTGATACTATTGATTTTGACATCCTATTGAATAAATTACACCATTATGGAGTTAGAGGATTAGCCCTTAGCTGGTTCAGAAGTTATTTGTTTGGTAGACAGCAGTATGTAAGTATCAATAAACAAATTTCAGTAAGTAAACCCATTAAATGTGGAGTCCCTCAGGGATCCATTTTGGGCCCTCTTCTTTTTTTAATATATATAAATGATTTTGAAAATTCCACAATGGGTTTACACAAGGTTTTATTCGCTGATGACACAAACTTATTTATGTCACATAAGAGTCCAGATGAAATGGAAGAAATAATAAATAGAGAGTTAAGAAATGTTGCTATCTGGTTTCGGTGCAGTAAATTATCTCTTAACATAAACAAGACAAACTACATCGTATTTCATTCCAAACAAAATCAATTGGCAAATAAGCATTTCGGTCTTAAAATAAATGAACAAATTATTGAAAGAGTAAACACCACTAAATTTCTCGGAATCTTTATTGATGAATGTCTACAATTTAAATGTCATATTGATCAGTTAATAAAAAAATTATCAAAATACGTTGGATTATTTTTCAAAATAAGACATTTTCTCTCCCACAGTCAGCACTTGTCATCTTATATAAAACCTTGTTTGAGTCCCATATAAATTATTGCAATGTCATATGGTGTAACACTTTTACTAGCTACCTGAAAAAAAATACAGTCTTTACAGAAAAAAAATTATACGGGTATTAACGTGGTCTGAGCCAAATACCCCTTCGCGTCCATTGTTTCATCGCCTTGGTCTATTAAGACTTACCGAATATAATACTTTTCATAATGCCTGTATCATATTCCAGGTTGTTCATAAATTAAATTACAGGTTATGTGAACTTGTCCCAATCAGCCGCGACCCAGCATACATATCATACAAAAAATCATACAAGGAAAAAACATTTAATTACTGGTAAAATAAGACGATTGAAATGTTGTAGTCTGTAGAGGTCCGCAGATTTGGAACGAGCTTGAGGAAAACCTTAAATTGTTGCATTCTGTCTCCGTTTTCAAGAAAAATCTTAAGGAAAAACTGCTTTTAATATATACTTTTTGATCATTTTGAAAGTGTTATATTTCTGCTGGGATCGTCTGTTGCTGTAGTGCTTGTCTTGTTGTATTTATATTTATTTGTGTTTATGGATTGAGCTTTTTGTTCTTGTATGTTATATGTTGTATGGTGTTATTGGGACCCCTCCTAAAAGCTTTTAATAGCTTCTTTGGGGTTTCCCCTTTTTACACACATTAACCTTTCTGTAACTATTGTAATTTTGTCTTTAAAATGATGAAGTGTGTGTGAAATAAATTCTTCAAATCAAATCAAATCTTCAAATCAAATCAGTAACCATCTTTTCACTTTGGTGCCATCTGGTAAGCACTTCCGTAGCCTGATGGCAAAAACTGAGAGACTTAGGAGGAGTTTCTTCCCCCAGGCCATCAGAGTCCTAAACTCAAAACCAGCCTCTTAACATCTACATGTCTCCACTTAATATCCACTTAATCAGTAAGATAGTCATCATTCTCTACCTCATATTGACATACTGACAGTGTCAACCTGTTTGCACATTCGCCTCTTGCACATTCCTGTGTATCTTAATATTTAAGACTATAGTATACTTTAATGCACATTATTTTTTATTCTGTATTTAATTCTACAGTATACATCTTTTTATATATATATTTTTTATTCTTATATTTTTTATTGTTTACTTTTATTTCAATCTTCCATACCTATATTTATGTATATTTTCATCTGTGTTGAATTCTTTAATAATTGCTCTGTCCATGGAGCGGACCTGACTCAGATTTCACTGCTGGTTATATATGCTCTATATAATCGTGTATGTGACAAATAGAAATCTTGAATCTTGAATCTATTATTATTTAGATATATAGATAAAATGTATGTAACGTATGTGTGTGTGTGTATATATATATATATATATATATATATATATACATATATATATATATATATATATATTAGAATTATTTTTTTGAAGGATCATGACTCTGAAAACTGGAGTAACAGCTGATGAAAATTCTGATTTGCATAACTGAATTAAATTATATTTTAAAGTATATTAATTATTATATATGTATAAGTTACCTCTAACAAGGAGAAGAATGAAAACTCCTAACACGACGGCTAAGTTGCTGAACATATGAACACAATGAACCAAACGGACGGATCTTCTTCCGTCTGTTCTGCAAAATGTAAACAAATGTAGCCTATATTTCTTCAAGCGTAAATATTGTTGAAATATCAATATTAATTGTGTTTATGCAAAGGCATTCAGCTGTTAGACCTTTTATTAAGACATGTGCCTTTTCAAATCATACACATTCAATTGAGGTTAACTTCACTCGAAGTGTAGTAACATCTATGAGCAATCTGAATGCTCCTGAGCTAAACTTCAACTGTCCCAGATAAGGGTATGAATACTAATGCAATGGAATAATTAAAGTTTTTTTTATTTTTAATACATTTGCAAAGATGTTAAAAACCTGTTTTACTGCTTTGCCATTATGGTGTATGGAGTGTAGATTGATGTGGGGAAAAAAGTAATTTAAAGCAATTTAACATAAGGCAACAACATAACGAAACGTAAAAAAAAAAAAAAAAAAAAAAAAAAAAAAAAAAAATGAAGGAAAAAAAAAACTTTCGCAAGGCACTATATACATATATATATATATATATATATATATATATATATATATATATATATATATATATATATATATATATATATATATATATAATCTTACCCCATACTGAATGGTATGAATGGTAATGTATCACATTTTTCCACAAAAATATGAAGCCGCACATATAATAACCAGAACATTGATAATAATCAGAAATGCTTTTTGAGCAGCAAATCAGCATATTAGAAGATGATATATATATATATATATATAATATATATATATATATATATATATATATATATATATATATATATATATATATATATATATATATCATATCATATCATATAACATGTCCATATAACAAATCTCTGCTTTGGTCAATTTTTTTCTTTAATTTTTAAATTCTTCAGAAGTATTTACTATTTGCCATATACACCAGGAAAGACAAATTCTAATGCAAAGTAGTATGCCAATCATTCATTCATTTCAATGATAAGCATTTCAAAAAAAAAAAAAAAAAAAAACAATAGAAAACATTTATATTTCTGTATTATTTTATATTTTTTATGTTAGTTAGTTAGTGGTGTTAAAAATTGCTCTGTGCATAATGAGTTGGTGGGTTTATGGTGTGGTGTATTGCGGACTGGGTGTGGTGGGCTGCTCTGTGCCAGAAAGTCCAGGGCCACTTTTTAGCCCCAGTCCGACAAATCGGGATATTGATATCTTTAGAGATACAGTAGGGGCAGGAAATATGACAGGTCAGATTCATTGCTACCAAAACATGATACCCCTCTTTTTTTCATAATAACTGGCTATCATGTTTAATAAAGTGACGTGTGATGTGTCAGCTGCTCTTATTTCTTTTATATAAAGCAAACTGATCTGATATTAATATCTTTATAGATGCAGCAGGGACAATGAATCTGACAGGTGAAATTCATAGCTACTTAAATATGTTAGCCCTATTACTTATTTCAAAATAACTGACTATAATGTTTAATAAACCCTTGTGAAAAAGAAATGTGCTTAATTGAATGTGCACTTTTAGTATACTTCAAATTTTAAAAGTACACTTTTTGAAAAGGATACTTCTTGAAAATATTACTCAAATTAAAGGCCACTTAAAGCGAGTCATTTAAAGAGACACTTTCATGATTATGTTTCTAAGTGCTCACTTTAAAAAAAAGTGCTTTGTAATAATGTAGAATTAAGTTTAACTTTAATTATGTTTTTGTCATGATAATAATATACTTCAAGTTTTTTTTATTAAGTATACTTAAGTAAAGTTCAAGTATATTTTTAAGTATACTTTATGTAGCAAGTATACAAATATCAGTGTTCTAGTAGTATACTTGTAAGTGTACTGTTTCAATACTCCTTGGGACTAAATTGGCCCACTTTCTAGTATATAAAAGTATACTTTTAAATATACTTTAAGTATTACAGTAGCAAACTTTGAGTACACAACTAGTTTACCTCTATGTTTGTAGTTTGTACTGCAATTATACTAAAAGTGAACTTATAGGTATACTAATTAAATACTTTGTACAGTTTGAAGTATAGTCTTAGTAAACTACTAGTTTAGTAGTTTTATACTGCAAGTATACTCATAAGTTTCCTTTAAGTGAACTTTACATCATACTTTAAGTATTACTATGTCCCTATTTAGGTTTTAATTTGTATATTTTTTGTTATATGAATATCTGAACATACAAAACATCCAAAGAAAGAACAGAGTATCTGCTTGTAAACAAAAACATTTTATTTTAGCTTCATGCATTCTTTTCTTAAACACTTTAGTGTGGGTAAGTTTCATAAAAAAATAAAGAAATAACATTTTGAACAAAAAGCTGAAAAAATACTATGAATTGGATTTAGAATGATAATGAGAACGTAGATGGAGTCAATCAACACCCCGAAGGTTGACTGTAATTATTACCTCTTCATCATTTTATTCCATAACATTACAGTTTTGATGCTGTTTCATGTCAGATGATTATGTTAGATTACATGTGTTAGTATCTGTTGTTTCTTTTTCTTCTCCACTTGTGTTTTTTTTTTTTTTGGAAATTCTGTACAGAAGATGTGTACTAGCGCCCATATAACAATGAAAACAAGGATTCTGGTTGCACAAGTATAGCTCAAATAGACTTTTTGTAAGTATAAGTCAAGTATACTTAAATATAATTTTAAGTATATTTCTGAGAAGTACATAAAGCCCATTTCTGAGAAGTACATAAAAAGTAAACTAAAAGCATACTTTCCTATTTTTAGTTTAAAAGTAGTATACTAATAGCACACTTGAATAAACTTCTTTTTCGTAAGGGGCACCCCATAAACACAATCAAGCTTTCGAAAAAAGCTCATCAACCACCCCTTTAAGTGCCTGTGTTTAGCTGTTTTTTCTCATATCTTAAAGGCCAAAGTATTGGTAATAATAACTCATCTTCAATACTGATTACATGTGGTGTCCCAGAAGGCTCCATTTTGCCCCCCACCCCCTCTTTCTCTCTCTGTATATGCTTCCTATAGGCTTTATCTTTCAGAAATATAGTGTCTCTTATCATTGTTACGTTGTTGATACAGAACTTTACCTTCCTGTCAGGTCTAATGATGGTAGCTTAAGCTTAACGGAGATAAAACTGAGGCCATTGCATTTAGTTCTTCATTGTGTGTCACTAATGTTGAAAATCAGTTAGGTACCTTGTCTTTAATATTGCACAATAGTCTTAATATCCTGAATGTTAGCTTTGATTCTGACTTATTATTTGATAAGCAGATAAGTTTTGTTGTTAAAGGAAACTTTTTTCCATCTCTGGTCTATGGCCAAATGAAAACAGTTCCTCTCAAATAAGTAATTAGAATTAGTGATTCATGCACTTATTACATCCCGGTGGAATTTTCTTCTTCTTTGCAACATTTGCACTTGGTCCAAAATGCAGCAGTTAGACTTCTAATGGGTAAAAGGAAGAGAGAGCACGTCACCCGTATTCTTACTTTACTACATTGGTTACCAGTTACCTACAGAGTCTAATTCAAGGTTGTATGTTTATGAAGCCTTGCATGGTCTAGCTCCAAAGTACATTGTTGATCTCCTTCAACCACATTAATTCACTGGATCAGTTGCTTCTCTCTGTTCAGCTCTCACTCAGACACATCCACTGGCAAAACTATACCTAGAAGCCAATTTACATGCTTCAAAACTTTTGAACATAGTTTTTTTTTTTTTTTTGATTGTCAAAACTCTTCACACAGTCAGCAAAACAGAAGTCTGTGCCATTATGGTCTTTTTAATCTTTTTTCATTGCCTTTACACAAAATGCGTTCAATGACCTCATCTTCCAAAAACCATGAACTCTTTTGTCATTCATACTCCACCACTTGCAAAACACTATATATTTTCTGCACACTTTTTTCAAATGTTAACACACTGCTTTCAAAATCTTTAGAAACCCACTTAAAACAGATGATGGTAAATTTTATGCATTTCTGCAGAAATTATTTTGAAATAAAGACCATTTTATCAGAAAAATGAATTGATATTCATTCCAAACACAGCTAATTGCAATTTCAGCTGAAAACTTACCCATTTAGTCTCATTAACGTGGTTTAGTAAAAGAGGATGGGTTTAAATGATTTTGTTTGGAAATAAGGATCAAAGTCATCAGTTGGTGGGAAAAGAGGAGTGGTACAGAGAGGGGGATTTAGTGGAGGACAAAGGAGAAGACATCCAAGAGTAGTGATCTCTGATGTGATAAGGGTAACAATTATTGCCCATGTTGTAAGCCATGGTCTCTCTTTGAGAAAGACTGATCTAAGGGTGCAACCATATATTTGCACCATTCAACAGTTGCATCAATATTACACATTTTCCTGCAAAACAACAGATGAGATGAGCATCCTTCAGTTATAATTGAGCTACATATTACGGTAACACAATACCTTGACATTTTTACATGTACTGACATTTTGGAAGATATTACCATAATTGTTGCAATTTAGGATTCAAAGGTTGCCTCCCAGAGAAGGGAGAATACAAATCCTTTTAGATGTACATGAAATTGCCATTGTTGACATGGTAATTGCCAACAATCCAGTAAAACTTGGGGAAATTCGGCACAGAGTGCTGGCAGATGATATCACTTTTGGAAATGCAAATATGGTTCTAGAGAAACACAAAACACTGATGCAGCAATTGCACATTGTACACATATCCAAGTAAGATGTCTGTTAGTAACCAAACAGGGTACATACATTGTTATGTATGATGCAACTTACTGTAAAAATACATATTTTAGAGAGTAAAGGAGATAAGTGAGCTGCATTTTTATCTTTGTGTATGAAGCTGGATTCAACCTGGCAAAAACATGCTGCAGGAGAAGTAAAGTGATTTGACAGTGAACGAGATGTCCCAGGCCAGAGAGGAGTTAACATCACAATGTATGAAGTGTCCAGTGATGGTTTGCTGTCACTCAAACCACTCATTGGCCCCTACAATACAGAGAGGCTCATTTCTTTTCTGGATGACCTGCGTAATCGACTTGTCAATGCAGAGGAGAAAAAGAAAGGGGCATCAAATCCCTACCTTCATTTTTGCACATTCCAGTTTGTCAGTATTATTCTAGCCTCCAGTCCCCTTCTTAAACCCCGTAAAAGAGTGGAAGTGGAAGGTATGTGACCACCATCCACATGACCAGATGACTTTACTGGATATAATGAATGTGGGGTGTGAAGACATTTCTCCTGAATACTGCCTGGGTTGGATAAGACTTTCCAGAAGGCACTTTCCAAGATGCATTACCAGAGAAGATATAAGATATGAGGTTGATGGGAACTTGTAGCCAAATACAGGAGAGGGGGAGGACTAGAACCCTCACAGTGATTAAACTACTTCTTAAATTATTATTGCAGCCCTGGAATTTCAGGGATATATACACACACACACATACACACATTTTCTCTTAAGGTATAATTAACACTATTAACAAACCATTAACTGCAATGTGTGCCTCAATTAGCTCCCAGTTTGCTGCTTATTAATGAATGACGTGACATACAGCCAAGTATGGTGACCCATACTCAGAATTCGTATTCTGCATTTAACCCGTCCAAAGGGCACACACACAGCAGTGAACACACACACACTGTGAACACACAACCAGAGCAGTGGGCAGCCATTTATGCTGCGGTGCTGGGGAGCAGTTGGGGGTTGAGGTTGGGGTTAGGGTTGGGAACTGAGGGTGGAGAGAGCGCTGTACATTCACTCCCCCCACCTACAATTCCTGCCAGCAGCCTTTGGATTCCAACTTGCAACCTTTGGATTATGAGTATGACTCTCTATCCATTAGGCTACGACTTTCCCTTAATAGTAAGGTAGTTGTTAAGTTTAGATATTGGGTAGGATAAGGGATGTAGAATATGGTCATGTATAAATAAGTGCTTTATAAGTATTAATAAACAGTCAACATGTTATTAATCGGCAACTAATTATATAGAATTGGTCCCTATGCTATGCGGTCGCCGTGATTTTGCCAAGTAAGACATGTTCCTGGATCAACATCTTCCTGGATCAACATCTTTTGTTGATCCTGGATCAACATTACTGTCCAAAAATATAGACTTAACCCAGTCCCTACCCCTAAACCTAACCCTACCCATCATTTATTCCTAAAATCAGAAACACCTAACCCCGATCATAAGCCTAAAACAGATATTTCATGAAAAATTATCCCTCAGTTCTGATTGGTTTATTGGAATGTTGTTCAAGGATCAACAAGGATGTTGATCCAGGGACATGTTGTACTTGGTAAAATCACACTCACCTATGCTAAAAGTGTTACTTTTCTTTTCTTTCTCTTTTTTTTTTTTACAACTAAAGTTCTATATGCAAAGAAAACAAAGTACATAGGTGTTATTCTATAGTAAATTGTATTTGAAAAATCATTCAGACTTCAAAGATAAAAGTTCATAATTTATTTAATGCTCCCTGTTGTTAGTGTTTTTAGGTCAGTGTGTTATAACTGACAATGTATGCTTTCTGAGTGAGAATTGTTGCCATTGTTATGGTGGAACAAGCTAATATGAGACTAATATGAAGTGTTTTGTTGCGTTGAGTGAGTATTGGAGGTGAAATCTGGCAAAGATTTTTTAACTCATAAGTATTGCTATGGAAGAATGTTTTTATGTGTGGTGTGGGGTGTGGGGGATGTGTGGTATTATTTTTAGAGTTTTGGTTTTGTAACAAAGGTCACAGGTTCGAGTCTCGGTGATAGCAGTAGTTGTAGGTGGGGGAGGGAGTTAATGAACAGCGCTCTCTTCCACCCTCAGTACCCATGGCTGAAGTGCCCTTGAGCAAGGCACTGAACCCCCAGTTGCTCCCCGGGCGCTGGATATATAGCCTTGCCACTGCTCCGGGTGTGTGTTCACGGTGTGTTCACTTCTCACTGCTGTGTGTGTGTGCACTTTGATGGGTTAAATGCAGAGCACCAATTCCGAGTATGGGTTACCATACTTGGCAAATGTCACGACTTTCACTTTTTTCACTTTTTAACATGTATGAAGTGTTTTGGTATTTTTAGTGCATTTTGGATGCTTTGCTAAGCTGGAAGTTGGTAAGAAGAACTGCATGAAGTATTTTGAAAAAAGTGACCTAAGAAAGGAGAAATGGTTCTCAAAGTTTGAGTAGTTTCTGATTGGCTGCCATCTGTATTGTTTGTTTTCTCCAGACATAAGCTTGTTTCATGTACAGTGAGCCCCTCAGAGGACCCAGAATGAATGAATGACCCTTCCACACCCTGTTCATCAGAATCACTGTTATTAAACATTATAAGAAGGGTATCTCATTTTGCCAGCTATGAATTTGACCTGTCAGATTTAGCGACTCTATTGTATCTATAAAGATATAAAGATTTCAATGTGCTTTATAAAATAGAAAGAATAGGAGCTGACACCACACATTAGTCATGTTATTTAACATTACAATTAATTATTATGAAAACAAAAGAGGTGTATCACATTTCAGTAGCTATACATTTGACCCGTCAGATTCAGTGACCCTACTGTATCTATAAAGATATTAATATCAGATCAATATGCTTTATAAAATAGAAAGAAGAGGAGCATCACATGAGTCACTTTATAAAACATGATAGTCAGTTATGTATAAAATCAATTATTTTATTTTTGCTTTAGTATATTAGTCAATACATAAACATTATACTTCTTTAAAGCATGACAAGAACGTTATGTTTTAAAATGTAAGTTTAAGTAACGTTTGATTATACATTATTACGAAGTGCATTTATAAAAAGTGTACTTAAGAAACCGTTATGAAAGTGTCTCTCTTTAATTACACTTAAGAGGCCATAGATTTGAGTAATATTATAATATCTGCAAGTGCACTTTTAAAATTTGAAGTATAGTAAAAAGTGCACATTCCATAAAATCGAGCACACTTTTTTTTTTTTTTTTTTTCACAAGAGTAAACATGAGCTAGTCCATAACTTCTGATCATCTGATTCCCTTCACATGATTCTGGACATTCCTGTCATGTGCTTTGACATCACATTCTCAGTGCACAAGCTGAAGAATCAACAGGACGTTTTCTGAAGAAGAGTTTTGACTGTACTGCAGTGCAGGTGAGGGTCAATTCATCAAACATCTGCCCTCTGCTGGACACTCAGCTCATCTTATAATCTGTGTTTGTTTAAAAGGAGGAAACATCATACAGCAGCAGCAGCACACAGTACAAACTAGCTGGTCAGCAGTTTCTACATTTTCAGTTGTCTCATTCACTCATTTACTCAATAAGCATCCTACTAAAGTTTCTCTGTCCTGTAGGGCACTGCATCAGTCACATCCGTGATCTATAAATTATCCAATTTCAAGTTTTCCTATCGCTTTGCAAGTGACTTTGATTCCCGCTGTAGTATTGTTGCCGCCGCCGCAAAGTCGTGGAGACGCTGTGTGTTTCAAACTACTGTGTTTGGCCTTCCAAAAGAGGACACGACTAGAAATCAGTGGTTAAGTTGTATTTACAACACTGTTCCAGAACAGTTCAACCCAAATATTCAGATGTGTGCAGCGCATTTTACAGGGGACTATTTCCTAATCCTGGGAAGGCTGTGCACAAAGGCTGACAGTCTGGCGCTTCTGACTCACAGCCTGTAAGTACGTTTTCATATTAAAAGAATTTGCCACCTATGATTCCAATGCGAGTTTTGAGCAGTATAGAGTAGCGCTTGTTGTTTGTTGTTTCTCCGATCACAAATGCAGACATGGTTTTACGTGGCGTGATATGCAACGCTTAAAAAGACAGTATAAGTCATTATAATCAGTAATTATGTCCCCACTGGATCCAACAAATACCTCGTTTGTATTGGGTTTTATTGATTTTGTCTCGTCGCACCGGGACACATGGCATCACAGTATGGTAAGGGGTGTAACCTTTCTGTCACACATTTGAGTTATTCAACCAATCACAATGCACTGGATAGCTGGCCAATCAGAACACACCTCGCTTTTCAGAAAGATGAGCTTTGTAAAAATCGACGCGTTTCAGAAAGGCGAGGCATAGAGGAGCAACAATAATGTACAGTATGTGGAAAATAATGTGTTTTTTGAACCTTAAACCGCATAAACACATTTCATTACACCAAATACACAAAATAATGTTCTTTTTAGCAGCATCATATGACCCCTTTAATAAATAAATTAATTGCATGCATTTACGTGGTAACTTTGACAGCCATGATAAAAATTGTTGTAAAATACATTAATTAATAATAATAATAAAAAGAAAAAAAAAAGAAAAAAAGGTGTACTTCAGGTAAATAATTTACTTTATATTTACTTTAATAGACAGACAGACAGACAGACAGATAGACAGATAGATAGATAGATAGATAGATAGATAGATAGACTGATTTTAGAGAGTCATAAAAAGAGGAGACCAGATGGAGAGTCTCTGACTGGCCAGCTGCTTTTACTCATTATACATTTGGGTAGTTTAAGACACCTGCTTAGTAACATCATTTGATAGATTTAACTTTGCGCATAATGCAACTTATGTGTCCTTATTCATCAGTATCAAATCATAATAGGTTATAGAGAATAAATCAATGCAATGTGTTTTTCTATATTAAACATTTAAATATTTTGAGGAGTTCTGCTCACTCTTGGTCTCACCTCAGGAGACACTAGGTGGCAGTAAAACATTTACTTTGCAGTTTAAGTTGCTGTGTTTTACATCAAGCCCCTCTGATGACCTATCAAACATGTGTTTCAGTTTTACACTGTCTAGCTGTTTGTTGAAAACAGGAAACGACTAGCTGTCTTTATTGGTTCTACCTCTCAGGCAGTCAGTTCCTTACCAGAGAGACTCACGTCAAACAGATCAACAGTTCTACACATTTACATTTACAGTTAAAATTACTGCATGCTGAATTCTGTCTGGTCTCTGTTTTATATTGAATGAACAGAACTGGGTCAGAAATGATGTGAAAGTGGGTTTCAGGCCAAGAACCAGCAACAGTTTGTTTTGTAATACGCTTATTAGGGACAAATAAATGGGAATGAAATTCGTTGAAATCTTTTCAGAAAACTAGATGGCTGAAGACACAATTCTTGTTAAGTTTGAACTAACCAGTTATATATACTTGCACTTGCATAGATGTTACTGGTCTGTAGTTTAACTTTTATGATCATGCTATTGGGTATTTTAATGATAGTGTTCTTCAGTAATAACATTATAAATTGCGAGTCTTACAAGTGTAATAATTACTTATTTCATTTAATTTATTAATGTCCAAAAAGTTTATCCCAGCACATCTCTAACTGCAGGTGAGATATTTCACAATAAAATGCAGTATATCCTCTTTAAACAAGAATACATTTCTTTTAAAATCATGCTTTTTACAGCACTTGAAATGTGTGGGTCCTCTCCTGAGCCTCTCTCCTGATATGAGTGTTGATGGTGGTTTATAAATGATGGTTTATAAATTGCATACGCGCTTAAATTGAATGGCAGAATTGCTTTTAATTATATCCAATTAGGAACTTTATTGCGTTAAACCTGTGGTGTCTGGGAATTTGTACATTTTATGGGCTTTTCGGTGTCAAATTGACAGATACTCTGAAACTGCTGCATTATGCCATCAGACAGAGGTTAAAGAAAGTTTTTTATTTTTATTTATTTTATTTTTTTTATGTGGAGGTGGATATTTTAATCACCATCATTCAAACGTTATCACTCTGAATATTAAAACTTTGAATGAGATACTGTTTACAGTTGTTTGATTTTCAGTTTGGTCCTACTCACCATCTGTGACTGTACTGAGGCTGTAGAACTGTTGTTTAGTCAGAGGGTGATGCTGTAAACCTCTCAGCCTTGATAATTCACCAGCACAGGGTTTTTATAGTAGCACATCACTGTAACTGCTTAACACAAAGCAGCTAATGAGGCCTCTAACCACCTCCATATGGACTAGAAAAACCATGAGGAGAGACTGTTTTACATCACACATGTCCTGGGATAGGAATTATTGCTTGTAGTAATGCTTCATAACAGGATCCAAAATGATTGTGCCCTGAGATGGATTTCATGGCGGGATAAGAGTGCATGGTTAATAATGGCACTCACAAAAGAAAGTAAAATTAAGAAATGTAACAAGATTATGACTAACTACTATATGTTTTCTTTTCTTTTTTTTTTTTTTTAAGTGATATGTGAATATGAATCAACAAAATTAACATTCAAACATGTTTTGTGTATGTGTGTGTGCGTGTGTAAGGCCAACTATAGAAACTGTAGCTTTTAACTTAATGAACTTAATGAATCCAAACTGAACTGTAAGTGCAGTGTCATAGTAGCATTCATTTAATAAAGTCATTAGGCTACATGCCAAAGCAAGTTTGCTTATGGGAAATCACTTTTGTTTGCAATATCCATTGAGTTTAGGCTAAAAATACACTTGCAGTTCTGCATGAATATTACTGTAAGTTATTGATTTTTGTTTTAAATGTTATATTTTTCAGTGCATAACTATGTGTCACAAGCACAGAAGGAGAAGACTCAGAGATTATGTCAAAAAAAAAAAAAAAAAAATCACAGGTATTTCAGTGAAGCAGTATGGTAAACAGGTGAGTATATAATTCAGTGAAGATAGATAGCACTTAGCTTGAGCATAAACAGTCCTTTGTTTGTTGCAGGTAGTGATGGGCGCTTTCGAAGCTCTGCTTTGTGAAGCTTCGAAACATTTTGTGAATCATTTGTTTTGAAACAGTGGTTCGGAGCGCCTATAAAACTGCCAAAGTCATCTGATTTCATAACGTTTTAACTGCTTCAAAACGTTTTGAAATCTGTAATCCTGTAAATCATGCGAGTTCACTGATATCACCACTTACCTGATCTCGGATCAGTTTTATGGATTTGTAGATATTTTTAATCAAACATTTGTGTTTCGAAAAGGATAAGTAGTAGATAATAGTCTCTTACCGGCCTGTTTAGACAAGCTCTCCATAAAACACACAAAAGAAGCACTGCAAATTAAATAAATAAATAAATAGACACTTCTTATTTATTTTTTGATTATTTTTTATTGCATTTAATGTATTATACTTTTCATGAAACATGTGCAAAGGGTTTGTAAAAGTTTTTAGGCATGTTTTAACCTGAGTTTTTGTTGCATTTACACATTTTGACCAGCAGGCGTCACCAGCGTGTGGTGTTTTTTCGAGTTCTTTGAGACAGTGAATCATTTTTTGTCAAGTAATTGGTTCAGTTGATTCAAAGCTTCAAAAAGGTTTGCTTCTCCCATCACTAGCTGCAGGTGCTGGCGGGTGTGCGGTGAAGGCTTAGCGAAGACTGGAACTGAAGACTAACTGAAGCCAGGTAATTCCTCATATCCGGGATTGAGGAGACCAGACAAGGAAGATTATACAGCGCTTGGTAAGATCATCTATGGCAAGTGTGGTGATGGCTGTCTGAGTGCAGGTGTTGACCAGAAGAGATGCTGGGAAAAGTACTTTCCAGTGGACTGGGCTGGTGACTGGGGATTTTGACACTGCTATATATGGCCAAGAGTATGTAATTAAAATGTTTAAATTAGTAATTGTTCCAAGGACAAACTGAAACCATACAATGTCATTCTAGAGAATTCATTGCAACAGTTTGAAGAGGGCCTTTTTCTGTTCCATCACAATAATAGAGTGCTACAGTGATGATGGGTTTTTGCAGGCCAACCCAAAAGTTTGTGTCATCCCTTAACAAAAACACAACAGAATTATGAGAATTATGAGAACGTGGGAACTGAGTCCACGTGATTTGGAACCCAAGTCCTTTTCGTCTATGGTTACTGGAGGGTAGACAGGGTACTGGAGGGTAACTCAGGGAGCACTGCATCTGCGTGGGGGCAGCCCAGGTATAAAGGTGGTGAATATTCATTCTGAGGGAGACATGGGAGGTTTAGGTGAATAAAGGGGATGTGAGAATTGACACTTCACAGGCCCATTACCTAAACTTTCAAACCCAAGCTGCCATGGCTTCTGTCTCTGCAGCTCAGCGGCTGAGGTCAAGAAGTGTACAGACAACTTATCCATATAATGTAAAACAGCAATCCAGGCCCCATCTTCTGAAGAGCAGACCTTCAACATTGAGTGATAAGAGGCTTCTTGAAGACAGCATAGCTGGGTGAAGGAGAAGGATTCTCCATGCGCTCAGTGCCAAGCTATATAGCGGGTGGGCGGGGCTGAGCAGAATTCTCTAAGGCTTCAGCATTTTGGTGAAAAGGAGTTTTCCCTAAAGTGACTAAATAGTCACAATGACGTGTGAAAGACTCGAAAAGGAACTGTTGATTTCATGAACACAATGGTGAATCCTGTCTATATAACATATAATGTAAATAAGAGATTAGTTGAGCAGTGTTAGTTGTGAGATTACGATAAACTAAGATGAGTGACAGCGTATTTTAGTGATTATAAAGGATACACTCTTTGCCCACTATCTAGGCTGTAATCCATTTCGTTTTTTATTAAATTCACTCATGGATTCACTCTCCAATAACCATTTATCCAATAATGCCAATTGCGGTTATGTAGAGTTTACCTCTTCAGTTAACTGAGTGAAAGTGGAGCAGGTCTGAGCTGCTGTGACTGAGTAGAGGTGGGGACTAGTTAGCATCATTGCGTTGCAAATATTAAATGAGGTACATGTAAGTGTGTCTATATTCAAAATATTTTAAGACATGAAGAAATTATTTTCATGGGGGAAAAGCGTTTAAATTTGGAGTTTTAAGGGATAAAATTAGTGACTGCATAAATAATATTTTGAGATTTAGAAGATATTTACGATGAAATGAAATCTTATAATTCTTGTTAGTTATTTTCTTCTTATTATAAGAAATTCTAGGCTAAAAAACAAAGGTGAGTATTTGCAGTGGCTGCTCCTAATATCTGGAATAGTCTACCAATTTATGTAAGAAAAGCTCAGACTATTGAAACTTTCAAGTCCTTGCTTAAGACGCATTACTATGCTTTGGCTTTCAATTCAAGTTGAGCTTTGATATCTTGACCTGTTGGTTATTTTGTTTGCACTTTGTGTAATATAATTTTTTTGTTTTGTTTTTTTGGGATCTTGTGAAGCACTTTGGTCAATTATGATTGTTTTTAAATGTGCTATATAAATAAAATTGAAATTGAAATTCTTCTTCTCATGAGTAGATGTGATATATGGCTGTATATCGGCAATGCTGTGATTCGGCCGTAGAAGGTAATCACCATATGTAATCACAGTGTGCCGATATACAGCCATATATCATGGCTACAAGTTTGATATTGCATTTATACAACAGTTTGACAGCATTAGTGTGTAAATGAATATGAAACAAAACGGAGTGTTTTTAGGAACAATTTTTTGTGTGGAAATAGTTACAACAGCAGACCATCAAATTTTTTTTTGACATTTTTTTGTGTGGGCTCAAGCCTCCGTTACTAATTAGAGAATGTCACTTTAGAACTAGTAATGAAGGAACACTGAGTTGCTTCATTAAAAGTTCAATTTTAACATCCTGTGTAGCACATGGCAAATTCAATTTAAATTCCTATTTAAACTCATGAATTGAAACATGTTTTAGACTTAATGAAGCTCTAGAAAAGATTTATCAGCCCCTCTTCATGTGGGGATCTTGGCTGGATTTATGGATGACTTCATTCTCGGATGACATTATGAGTGGAACATAATGGGGTTTGCATCACCTCTATCTTGTTTTAGAGATTAGAGTGAATGGAGGGACACCAACTGTTCTGCTTGTGACTCCAATTAAGCCGCAGTTGTTCAGTTAGGACGTCAATGTGACCAGTGGGATCTGAAAAGCTTTCTATGAATGACACCAGCAGTTTCATGTGAGTTACACCTCCTCTGTTGAGAAATGATATGTGCACATCCAGCTCAAGTTATATGAGTATAAGCGTATAAAAAGAAAGCTGTAGAAATGTATCCTTCATTCATTTTTACCAACTGGCCAGTGGAGATTCTTGTAAACGCAGTAAACTAAGACTGCAATAGATTCTTGTATCACTTGAATGCTGTTAAAACAATCAGCGCTTTATTTACCTTTTAATAAAACTTGTAGATTTCCTGTCTATAAAAAGACAAGAAATGTGAAGTATGAGATGTAGCACATATGCTTTTGTTGGACTTCTGCATCAAAGTGTTACTCAGTCTACAGTACATGGGTAGCAAATGTTATATAGTCCTTAATGCAAAAATAAACCATTATATCAAAACATTTAAAGATGCACTCCTGGAAACTCCTGTTTACTCTGTTACTGAAGCCTGATTTGTTCACGATTGTGTAGCTGCACAAACCAGTGGCATTCTAGCCACTTGCAAGAGGATTAGGTAGAATTTAGGTGAACAAAATCCTTGCCTGAAGGGCAGGGACGTCCAAGTAATAGATTCTGGCAAAGGTAGATGACGACGACCAGCCGGCAGCCGCACAAATCTCACCTATAGAAATACCACTGGACTAAGCCCAGGAGGAGGCAGTTCCTCTGGGTGAGTGAGCATATAGCTGTGTTTCGGTTGGAGGAAGACTCTACAGTCATTAGGCCCAAACTCAAGACAGGAAGCACTGACTGACAATGTTTGCAAGTCACCCACTCCTTCAGCATCAGGCTGAGCTTCTTCCTCTTCTTCGGCTTCTTGATTGCAGAGTCAGCAAAGAGATGGTCTTGTCGCTGAAGGAGAAAAATTCTGATGAAATGGTGCTCTGAGCCGGCTTATTTAGTGGTCGGCTCCTCCCCTTCTGGCAGGCTAATTCTTTGTAATAATTTGAAGTATAATAAATATAGTAAATATATATATTTTGTTTTAAGTAAATCATTTTTTTTTTCAGTGAAGCAAACAATTTAATAAATGAATGAATGAATATAATAAAAAAAAGAAAAAAAGAAACACAATCTTGTTTTTCCTGTTTAAGTTTATTTTTTTTAGCCCACTGGGGGGAAAAAAGAAGTTGTTTGTTGTGTCTTGTTTGAAGCATAAACTCACTTAATTTTAATACTTTTTGGCCTGGTTTCACTGACGGGGCTTAGATTAAGCCAGGATTAGGTTATAGTTCAATAAGGGCATTTAAGTAGTTTTTATAAACGTAATTTAGGAGAAAAATAAATAAATAAAATTTACTGGTGTGCATCTTGAGACAAACCAGTATAACTGACATAATTTAAGATATTTCAGTGCAAGGTTTTTTTTTTTTTTTTTTTTTTTTTCCAGTTGAAAAAGCTCAGACATGCTTTTTAGTCTGGGACTACACTAAGCCTTGTCTGTTAAACCCGGGGTTAAAGTCTTAAATTTTTAAACACAACTTAATATCCTAGTACTTACCTTTTCTTTTTCTTGTCTATCATATTCTTAAAAAAAAAAAAAATAAAATAAAAAAAAAAACCTGGCTACGTGTTCTGTACTAGACTAACTGAGACTTGTCATAGCACTTGTATACCGTTGTTGTTCTCTTGTTGATCTGATTGTTTCTACTGTTCTCATTTGTAAGTCGCTTTGGATAAAAGCATCTGCTAAATGATTAAATGTAAATGTAAATGTAAATTTTGTTTGTCAAGCAAATACATATTGATTTAAAGGGACCTATTATGCAAAATTCACTTTCACATGTTGTTTGGACATAAATGTGTGTTGACAGTGTTTGTACACAACCACCCTATAATGATAAAAACCTACCCACTCCTTTATTTAATCCACATAAGTAATAAGCAGTGTCTCCCACCTACCTGTTTTCCGACTTGGTGCTAATGTGACGTCACATTATCCACAGGCCCCGCCCACGAAAGTTGACAGACACTGCCGTTCTAACTTAAACTGCCCTGAGCGAGTTCACAGCGAGTTGTATACCATCTTCCATTGCTGCACTGACGAGAATGTCTCCCAAGCGTTTTAGGTGTTCTGTAGCTGGATGTATAAATCCACATAGCTCTCTCCATTTACTCCCGAAATCCGACCCACTGAAGACGAGGTGAATTAATTTTGTTTTTGAAGAAAATGCTTCCTCAACTCTACCGAAATTCCTTTACGTCTACAAGAATCATTTTTATAGGGCTTATTTGTGTTTGATTGTATGTATGAGTCAGGTTTTGCACAAAAGTTGCTCCTGAAGAATGAAGCAGTGCCAACTGTTCGTGATCCAGCTACACCTCGAGAAGAAGTAAGTATCACGCATTTGTTTTCCAAATTGCCGTTCTGAATGAGCTTCTTGGCACTCTACAGTGACGACGCTACACCGGGGCTAGGGAGGGCTAAAATTCTAAAGAAATGGTGCTCTGAGCCGGCTTATTTAGTGGTCGGCTCCTCCCCTTCTGGCAGGCTAATTCTTTGTAATAATTTGAAGTATAATAAATATAGTAAATATATATATTTTGTTTTAAGTAAATCATTTTTTTTTTCAGTGAAGCAATTTAATAAATGAATGAATGAATATAATAAAAAAAAGAAAAAAAAACACAATCTTGTTTTTCCTGTTTAAGTTTATTTTTCTAAGCCCACTGGGGGGAAAAAATAAGTTGTTTGTTGTGTCTTGTTTGAAGCATAAACTCACTTAATTTTAATACTTTTTGGCCTGGTTTCACTGACAGGGCTTAGATTAAGCCAGGATTAGGTTATAGTTCAATAAGGGCATTTAAGTAGTTTTTATAAATGTAATTAGCCCCGTCAGAATTTTTAATAGCCCCAGTTTAGCCATCTAAACTCCCCCACCCCACCCACCACCGCCGCCAGATGAGATGGGCCGTTTTTTGATATAGAAAACAAGAGTGCAGGTTGGAAACCATGTCTCTGAGGGGGCCAAAGAAGGAGAATATAAAGAATAGTCAGAGAGAGCAACTAGCACTAGCATAGTAGTTATCGTGCTGATTGATTTGAGCCAGTCACCAGTGGAAGAACCAAGACGCCCTCTTCTACAACATTATCCAGCCACAAAAGTTGGACTGCAGGATCAATACTTTAATCGTAGATGGTATGAGGATTACAACTGGCTGGAAAATTCTATTTTAAAGGACTGTGCTTTCTGCTTCGCAATGCTGCAACTTTCAACGTCCAGGAAACCATGGAGTGAAGACAGCATTTATCCAGGACGGCTACCATATATATATAATAATAATAATATAATAATATATATATAATATAAATTAAAACTACACTTCTGTTAAATATGGTGTGTACCGTAGCTGCTTTTATTTAAACAAAACGACAATTGCTTTAACTCTGACATCATCAATATAATTTATTTTCTTAGCACCCCCACCCCACATATTGGTCTGGTGCATTTTTTATTCACAGTACAATCAGATGACTGACTTTTAAACCGAGTGCTTTTTCTGTAAAGATAACAGGGTTATACTTATAGTGGAGTGTTTATTTGCAAAGGCTAGCACCGATATTGCTGGAGCTTGAGCTCTTGAAGCTCCGCCCTCTTCTCTGGGAGCACCAGCTCATTTGCATTTAAAGGGAAAGACACCAAAATGGCGCGTTTTGGCTCATACCCTAAGGCTACGTCCACATGAAGCGAGAGCTTTCCCTATACAATCTTTTTTTTTTTTTCTTGTCTCAAGAAATATCTGCATCCACACAAAACCACAAAATGATGTAGTATAAATGCCAGACAAGCATGTGGCGCTGTAATTCTGCCACACAGATACACTAAAAACAGAGAAGAAGACTTGGACTATGAGCAGAAACCTTGCGTGCGCTATACAAATGAACATGGAACAATACATTTATTAATCTGTGTTAATGTTAGTTAATAAAACGACAATCGTTCAGTGTTTGTTCATGTTTTTGTTGCTGTTACGTGATGTAGCGGTATCTGACTAGGGGCGAGACGTGGGCTGATGATGTCATCGTTTCAGATAACATACGGATTCGCTGTCCACACGAAAACACAAAGGTAGCTCTTTCAAATAAATTCACTTTGGGACCCAGTTTAAAAAAAATATTGGTTTCACTCTTCCAAAATGCCAGATCCGTGTGGACGAAATGCCTATATGATACAAAATGTATGCATTTACAGCAAAACACATCTCTGTGTGGACGGGGCCTAAAAGTGCCAATTTTAACAAGCTATATATATATATATATATATATATATATATATATATATATATAAAAATCTGTAAGGTATTTTGAGTTTAAACTTCACATACGGGGACATCAGAGACTTATTTTACAGGACACCGGCCCTCTAGGAGCAGAGTTGAAGAGCCCTGATCTACATTGTTAGAACAAAGCATGCACCTTTCAGAAAGGTTCTTCTATCCAATGATTGACATTTTTTGACCTAAGTAAAAACAATAAAACATTCCAAATAAACATCTGTCAGGATTTTACATCTACAGCGTCATTGTATTTGTTCATATTATGTACCATGGGTCTTTTAGACTACAATAATTTAAATTACATTTTTCACAAAAGATATTTAACGCATGCTGTTAGATTGATATGTTGTACACTATTGCTACTCACAATATTAGGCAACGTCAGCCTAATTCTTGTTAACTCAGTGGCCTCAAACTCAATGGCTGGAGGGCCACAGCTCTGCACAGTTTTGCTCCAACACTAATCAAACACAGCTGATCCAGCTAGTCAAGGTCTTCAGGATTACTAGACATTTCTATGCAGGTGTGAGTTGGAGCTGGTTGGAGCTAAACTCTGCAAAGTGGAGGAATTGAGTTTGAGACCACTGTGTTAACTAGTACTATGTTAAGGTGTTTTTTTTTCTTTCTTTTTTTTCTGAATTATTAAAAGGTTCTCAGACCCCAAACAGAATGTAAGATGAGTTTTGAGCTAGTGAAGAAGTCAAGTATCAATGGGAATCAGCCATTCTCCTTCCTTAATATCAGAGTTGTAATTGTTCTCTGATTTACTCCTCCAGTGAAAAGTCATCTAATCTGAATCAGGAGAGAAATAAGCACAGATCAAGCACCATTTACGTAACACAAGCCAAAACAGTTGAAAACAGATCTGAACAAAAATGTGTGTGGATTTTGATGTGAAAGGACAACTTTTTTTTAAGCATTTTTTTTTATTTTGGGTCAAATATTATTTTAAAAGAGATGCCATAAACAGGTAAAGAAAACAGAATAAAATAATCTCCTGATTCAGATTAGATGACTTTTCACTGGAGGAAACGTAATTATGGATCACAGACTTATATTTCAGTTGGATGCAAAGGTTTTAAGTTAAAAAAGCATTACTCAGGTTTTCATTTTACAAGATGTTAACTGATGGACTGGAGTGGTGTGGATTACTTGTGGATTATTGTGATGTTTTTATCAGCTGTTTGGAGTCTCATTCTGACGGCACCCATTCACTGCAGAGGATCCATTGGTGAGCAAGTGATGGGATGCTTTCTCCAAATCTGTTCCCATGAAGAAACAAACTCATCTACATCTTGGATTGCCTGAGGGTGAGTAAGTTTTTGTTTAAGAAACATGCACTAATTGATAGAAAAAAAACAACTGCTGAACAATTCATATTTAGAAAGGCAACAACAGAACCAAACACAGAGCCATTTAAATCACTGGATGTAATATTTTGAATTTAATGGCAGTGTGGCTTAATCTGTGCATTCTCACTGTGGTAAACTCTAAACAGTACCTGCTGTAATAAATACTGACTGAAATCAGAGAATAAAACACTGAAACAAAAACAGATCAATGACACAGTACATATCAAAACATAATCAAATAATTGGACCTGAATTATTAGACAGTTCTAGAGGTAAAATCAGTACAGCTGTATGTCTTGCCTTTATTGACCTGTTTTTCCTGTGATTATACAATTACAACTCTGATATTAAGGAAGGAGAATGGCTGATTCCTATTGATACTTGACTTCTTCAAGAGCTCATAACTCATCTTACATTCTGTTTGGGGTCTGAGAACCTTTTAATGATTCAAAAAAAAAAAAATAAGAAAACACCTTAACATTCAGATCTGTTTTCAGTGTGTATATATATATATATATATATATATATGCTGAAAAGCAGATCTGATTAGTCTGGAAAACAAGGTTTATATATAACATTTTGTTGTTTGTAATGTTATTTTGTATATGTTGTTTTGCTTTAAACAAAGAAAAATAATTGACCCTAATGAAAGATGAAAACAAAAACAACTCTTAATGCAGATATGCAGAATACAATATTTTATGCATGTTTAGCCAGCACGTGTATGTACAATTGATTACATTTTTAGCCTTTAGTTTTACTACTATTATTATTATTGTCATTATTATTTAGGAAAGCAATTATGAAGTATTCACCAAGATTGTATTGCATGTACTCTGTGTCATGGAATTTCACAGGAATTGGAAAGGTTTCCTCTAAGGATCACTCGGCTGACCTGACCGCTGTGACCCGTGTCATTCTTCTGCTCTGTCTGGACAAAGGAAAAAAAATGTGGTCTCACCACTGCAATGTGACAAAACTGAGACAAATATTTAACATTGGTTTGGCCCTGTTTAATGGTAGGTAGCAATTTTCTGCTGTCTGCGTGTTCGTTTACACCAAACAAACAGAGAACAAAAGCTCTTGTGGCATTCCACACACAGCTCTGTCTCCACGCTCCACACAGATGGTCTGCCATACAAAGGTGGACCACCTCAAAGAACTGAGGAAATAAATTCTCCAACAGTTTCATGCAGAATAGAGCAAATTCCTGGTCTTTGTGCTCCACCATCTATCCATCTATCTATCTATCTATCTATCTATCTATCTATCTATCTATCTATCTATCTATCTATCTATCTATCTATCTATCTATCTATCTATCTATCTAAGATTTTTTAGAGGGGTGCGTGCAAACTGTACAGTGATAAAGTCACACTTTACAGTGTGTTTTACATGATAAAGTACTGATAAGATATTCTAATGAAGCACATATGCATAAGGGGTTAAGCTTGTGATTGTTTTATTGTAATTATTAATATTTACATAAACTGAAAAAAATGTGTTATAGAAATCGTTTTCACCTGTAAATTTATAGTAAATTTCACATTTAATTTCATAGCAATGGCAGGTAATAAATTGAATTAAACATTGAAGTTTTAAAGTATTTTGACACATTAATACATAATAACACATTAATATATCTTGAATTAAATAGAATTTTGTGGCACCTTTTTTATTTATTTATTTTTTATTATTATTATTTTTTTACAGATTAACACTAACTAACTAACTAATAAATACATTTTCATAGTTGCAGTATAAAATACAGAAGTTAACAAACCACAAAGAAAACGGAAATATGACAACAGCAGGAAAAAGTGAATCTGTATGAATTTGGGCACTTCTCTTGTGCAGTGAAAACTTTCAAATGAATAAAATGGTTTGAATTGTAGCCACTAGAGGGATTCACAAACACACACACACACACACACACACACACACACACACACACACACACACACACACACACACACACACACACACACACACACACACACACCCCCCTTCTCAACTCTGGAAACGCTATCCAACACTTGGAGGAGCATGTGTGGAAGTGCTCCTGCCGCCAGAGCTTTACCTGTGACTTCAGCACAACACGAGAGGAGGATCGGAAGGAGAAAAACTCATGTAGGACTGAAACATGGGCTGGTCTGCTTCCATCACATTCACACTCTTAAAAGACTGAAGGATCTCCAGCGGAGCTCACAGCATACATGAGGATCCGCGATGCTCTGGACACCTCCGAACCTCCTGCAGACCATCTCAATCACTTCAACTTCTAACGCCGAGACAACTTCAGCACAAACAGCACCTGAATGTGCTCCATCCTCAGATATGACAGCCCGTCATGTTTGGACGTGTTCTGCATTCATGAATTGTTCTTAAACATTGTTTTGCGAGTAGAGAAAGATAGAAGTACAGTGCGTGTGAATGTAGCTCTTCATTCGTTGATTACTGATCGAATCAATGAATTAAGCCGCGATCTCGTCAGAAGACTCACTTTTGCCTCCAGAAGGAGTAAAAAGAAATAGAAAACTCCAGCACACAGAACGGCTCGTATAGTGAAATAAAGAGCTTTATGGAACTGTGTATCTGAAACATTCGTCTTTGACAAACGATCGGGAAAGACGAGGAAACGAAAAGAAAAGAACAAAAAAAAAGTGGAAGGACTTTGGAGTGTAAGAGCGCGTCCGTGCGCATTTCTCTGGGACATTATCATACCCATCCGCATTATCATCCTCATCATTATCTATCTTGTGCTGAATAAAATGAAAGTTTGGACTGTTCTCCAGTGTCTCGCCATCCTGCTCGTCCTGTGTGTAGGATCAGACGGCGGGACGGTCCTGAGAAAGACCCGGTCCAAACGCGAGTTGGTGAAGATCAGAGAAGCCAAAGCGGTCTTCCCGGGGGCTTGTGCCACCCGGCTGCCCCGGGGCAAGCGCTCCCTGCCGGCGCTGGACCGCCGGCTCCCCCGCCAGCTTCGCCGCTCCTCTCCGGTGGAGGATGCGAGCTCCTCTCGGGGAAAACCCGTTTATTTTACGGGCAGAGGGGACCAGCTGAGACTCAAGCCCGGTGTGGAGATACCAAAAGGCAATTTCACCCTCCAGATGTGGGTCAAAGCGGAGGGTGGGCAGCGTTCCCCTACCATTATAGCTGGTAGGAACAGATTTAAGCATTTTGCGTGAGTCTGTGTGAGATGAATGTTGATGAGAAAGTAATGCATGTGAATTGCGAGGCTTGACCAGGTGGCTTTAGCGGTGCTAGGTTACAACATCCATATCCATCAATCAGTTACAGTGTCGAATTATTAATTATTAAGTAGTCGCGTGCGTCAGCGCGGAGACTCCACACACACTTTAATTCATTTCTAATATTAGCTTTTGGGCTGAAGTGATCATAAAATGAGGACTTCATTGGTCTAAACGTAGTCTATCCAAAAGCTTAGGTTTGCCGTTTCAGCTCTGATCTCAAGAGAGCGAGCGGGACAGGACTTTCCCCTCCCCAAGTCTTTGCGCGTTTTTAGGGGCACGCGGTTTACACGTACGACCCTCGAATCCCCGAAAGACCCCAAATCCCCCACTTCCATTCAACTCGGAGAAAAACACAGGAGAAAAGTGAAGTTGTTCTGAGCTTTGCAGATGTCTGAACTGCGGCTACACGTTACCAAAAAGCATTACTTTTCCTCCGGTACCTCCAGACACCAGAAGGCACAAATCTGAGTTTGCAAACGCCACCACAGATCTATAGAGGACTTTCTTCTTCTTCTTCCTCTTCTTCTTTCTTTCAGTGAGTAAGCATTACAACATCGCTTTCGATTCCGCTTTCTGCCGACAGAGAGCGTAAAAGACACGACATGTCGGTCTTTTTTGAAAGTCATGATCAATAAAAAAAAGTAAATAAAATGCTGGCTGCGAGAAGTGCTTTCTTCTACGCAGTCACGCACGACTAGACAGACCGGAGTGAGAATCCACTACTGATGCGGCAGTGGGCATCACTGATTTCCGCGTGGCATCTGATGTCAGTGCTACCCCCCCCCCCCTCCCCCCCCCCTTCCTCACCCTCCAGTAACTGAGATGACATCATCTGTTTCAGGCTTTCAGTGGGTTTGCACTGGACCAAATGCCTAACCGGCATTACGGAGATGAACAGTATAAAATCTCCCACACACATGCATCCATCGGATCCATAAATGCATGCATGATTATGCTGTATATGGATATGATCAATATTTTATACAGTGGGGCCCAGAAATCTGATATCACATTCAATAATAATTTTGTGTAAGCAAGAAATTAAAGTTAGGAGAAAAGTTATGATATTATCGCTGTAAGAAAACTTATCTAGAAGATAATGTCCTAGCAGAAAATGAACCCATCCAAAATATGGGAAAAGCACCAGTACAAATCAATATGGAGAATTCCTTCATATTGACATACTGTAGTAGTGTGCAGTGTGCTCTTTTACAGACTTTTCTGACAGTGTAGATTGAGATTCTGCACTTATTTCACTATTTTCATTAGTCACTTATAAAATGAGCAAATTTTGATGATGCAGATTCTGTGTACAGAAAGTCAGATTTCCTTGCTTCTGCTCAAGACTTACTTTAATTTGAACATTTTCAATTCAAGTCGGCAGGTCTTGAACAAACTTGTGGATATTTTAATAAAAAAATTGTCATGATTTAGCCTTAAAGGTTTTTTTCTTCCTCCATATAACTGAATTCAGTGGGCACCAATACCCTAAAAATTCCTTTAAAATATCGTTATGTTTCAAGGTATTTGAAGGACCTCTGTCACTGAATATCTGTTGTGTTAAGATATTAAAAAGAAGAAGAGGGAGAAGAACCTACAAAAATTACAAAACAATAAAAGGTGATTGAAGTGGACTCTAGCTTATGTAGTCATTCTTAATCTTTTAAATCTAATTCATGCCTCTAAGAATGAACACATAACGCAGTTGTTTTTAGAGAAGCCACTGCTTATTTTCACCAGTCACTGTTCTTATTGTTGTTTTTTCACCGTGTAAGCCTTAATATCGAGACTTAATAATGTTTTTTTTTTTTAGCTTTGTCATGTTTTCATTCCATAATGCAGAAGACTGAAGAGTGAGGAATGAGGAAAAGGAGTATTTGACAGAGAAAAAACAAAAAGCTTATCGATGTCCTAATGTCAGTAATTTCAGCACCCTGAACAGCGCTGAGATTGTGACTGCTGTATGTAAGATAGATTTGGATGAGTGCTCTATAAACCATCAATATTATTTATGGTCATGACTTGGCAGTTGAAGAAGAACCTAAAACAGATATCATCAGATGGCAGATTAGACATCTTGTTTAGATTGTTGATTTAGCTTTGGAAGCAGTACAGCAAAAAAACACAGTGTCTTGATTTCAACAAAACCTTATGTTGACTTTGATCAGATGATTAACACTGTCCATCTGGTTCAAGACTGCGTTCAACACGTTAGACTGGCGTGAGAGCATGAAAAAGTGCTTAGTGGACACTGATCTTCCATGATGATGAGATATAAATTGACATACACGGCAGATCTGATCTGAGATATATAGAATGCAAGCTTAGGTGACAATGAGGGAAGGACATTTAGGTTTCATGATGCTTAAAACATGGCTTGACCAAAACAGCATACTGTATTGTGTTATTGTGTAAACTTGAGTAAAGTATTTTTTTTTCTCCAAATTCCCCAACCTGAGAGAATATGTATGTGTACAATTTCCTCTATAGATTTAAAGCTGCACCTACCAAACAGACGTTCATCCTTTTCTGACTTGACCTGGTGTTCTAGTGATATTTTTGTCACTGATTGGACTGGCCCAAATATTACATAGAATTTCATTTTAAGTGGAAACTGTCTAGTGAACACCCAAAAACAGCCCACACAATACAAAATATTTAAATTTATAGTAAAATGTCAACATCAAAGTATTGTAATTGTTAAAGAAAATAATTTGCTTCCAAAAAGGTTGTACTCTAGGAGATTGAGACCAGGCTCATTGTGAAGTGACTAGTTTTATTGTAAATATAGCAAAGCATTTTAGGAAAGTGAACATTAAAAATTATGATTCCAAGTTGGTGAAAGCTAGTTACTATATCTGAACCGTATCTTAAAATTACATTGTTAGTGTACCCACAATAGCCATAACAAATAACAAGGGTCATTTTTAATTTTCACTGCCCCCTCCTACCTCTCCCCTCCTAATATTCATATTAATTAATTAATACCACTAAGCCTTTTGTGCTTGTTTAATTTGATATTTGTGGTGAGCTGAATGCTATTTTTTTGAGAATTTAGAAATTTATAATTTTATTAAATTTATAGTAATCACTATACATCCAAAGAACTGTGACAATGAACAAACTACTTTTAGATAAAAAGTGAAGTCTGGACATCACAAAAATAGAAACTAAACTAAACTAAACTAAACTAAACTAAAAAAAAAAAAAAAAAAAAATGTAAAGGAATGCAAGTGTACTAGCATACTACTCCTATTATTTGGCACTAATAATAATAATAATAATAATAATAATAATAATAATAGAATAATTATAGTAAAAAACATAATCATAAAGACTTATTGTTGGTTGCATCTAGTGTGCATTGGCAGTGGCGCCTATATGAAGGCTCATGTCGATACTATCCATTCCCCTTATACTTTGTAGTTTACTTTCCAAAGCAAATTTTGGGGTATTGTTTCTTGACTTGTTGTTCATTATGCATTTGGATTTCTCTCCTGACACATTTGTTCTCGTTTTCAACCACAGGTCTCTTCGACAAATGCTTCTATGCCTCCAGTGATCGTGGATGGCTGTTGGGAATTAAAGCTGTGAGTGAACAGGGAAACCGTGACCCACGTTTCTTCTTCTCCCTTAAAACGGATCGAGCACACAAAGTTACCTTCATTCACTCGAATGCCCGCTACTTGCCCAACCACTGGGCCCATGTAGCTGTGACTTACAATGGCCTCTATATGAAGTTATATGTCAATGGTGCTCAGACAGCTGTTAGCAGGGAACAGTCAGGTGATGTCTTCAGCCCACTTACTAAAAAGTGTAAGGTAAGTTTAATTCTTTTAGCGTTTCAGAGTTTAACTTTGTACACAATATTCTGAAGAATCACACACAAGAAGTTTTATATATTTTTTGTATTATTAGTTAAAGGTGAAGCGTGTAATTTCTGTGCCTCTAGGTGAACCAAACAGACAAACTCTTGCATGTTTTTTTTGACACTTTCAACATGAAATGTCAAGTGAGAAGCACTAAAAGCGTGTTGAGCTTTACTTTAAACAAATTAATGTGAAATTGACAAGATTTTAGTACACGGGTTGTAGTACGTATCACCGCTGTCTGGAAACATTTAAAAATATTGTACCACCTACACTAAACCCTATACCCTAAACCTAATCAATAGTGTTATCAAAAGCAAACATGAGATGCATTTACAGAAGCAGCTATGCATTTTATCCTGCTTCTACAAGTTTTTGATCTCTTTTTTCATGACTCATGTTTTACGGGACTCATATCCGAGAGCGTTGCATTGCAAATGAGCTACTGAGCAAGTTTACTACCCAGAAAAGACATATATGGAGCTGGCTATGTGATGCAAATGTCATAATGCATTAGTTTACAAATCATACACAATGGTAAAAGTGTTTTGAGCTCATAACATAGTATTGTTTACTGGTATAGTACCGGAATAGGATAAAGTATATTATCAGAAAAAAAGTTACACCCTTCACCTTTGAAAAAGCTGCCAGGTCTTATGTAATACACACACTGTATGCAAATAAAAACAGACAAATGTAATGGATTGATCTGATTTAAAACTCAAGGTGCTGATGGTGGGTGGAAATGCGTTGAATCATAACTACAGAGGCTCCGTGGAGCGTGTCGGTTTGTGGCGACAGGCTCTCTCTCAGAGGCAGATCATAAGGGACATGCACGGACACGAGGACCCTGAGGACCCTGAGGACCTGGTTGACCTGGTGATCCGTGAGACATTTGAACACCCAGCACGCAAATGGCTGGCTGTGAAGGATGGCAGCTTCCCAATACCGGATGAGGGTCCTCGTGCAGGGTTGGGGTCTTTAGATACCACCCTGGAGCCTCCAGCTTGCGGTCAGACAGTGTGTGATAACACAGAAGTGGTGCGCAACTACAATCAATTCTGGAGCTTCCGTCGCCCCAAGATGGTTCGATACCGTGTCGTAAACGTGTTTGACGACTCTTACCGCAAACCCACAGTCACAGATCAGCAGATTCACCTGCAACATCAGCATTTGAATGAAGCCTTTAGCATATACAACATCACCTGGGAGTTGACTGTGCACAATGTAAGCAATTCCTCTTTGTATAACCGCCTGGTACTCGCCAACTGTGACATTAGTAAGGTGGGTGATGAGGATTGTGACCCTGAATGCAATCACACCCTGACTGGATTTGATGCTGGTTACTGCAAACCCAGGACGCGATGTCCTGAACATAAACAAGGGAACGGTGTCTGCGATCCAGAGTGCAACTGTGAGAACTATGGATATGATAATGGAGATTGCTGTAATCCTAGCATCACTGACGTGACCAAAACTTGCTTCAATCCAGCTTCTCATTTAAGGTAAGAACTTAAGATCAGGAAGTCTAAACAGTTGTAATTTTTAAAGACACCTTGTTTAGTAGCCTAAATCTCAGAGTCAGGAACTGAACCACGAGTCTTTGTGAGGCGTTTGCTCCCTGTGTTGTTGTGGGTTTCTTTTTGGTACTCCAGTTTGCCCCACAATATGTAGACATGCAGCATAGGTGAATTGAAGACATTCAATTGTCTGTAGGTGTTTCATTATCCTCAATATCAGTACATACTCAATATCCAAAAAAATATCCAACTTTACCTTCATACATAGAGCACACTCAGCTAAAGCAATAAATTCTACATAGCAAATCACAACTGATTGTTGTGATGTGACATACAGCCAAGTATGGTGACCCATACTCACAATTCGTGCTCTGCATTTAAGCCATCCAAAGTGCACACACACAGCAGTGAACACACACACACACACACACACACACACACACACACACACACACACACACCCAGAGCAGTGGGCAGCCATTTATGCTGCAGCACCCGGGGAGCAGTTGGGGGTTTGGTGCTTTGCTTAAGGGCACCTCAGTCGTGGTATTGCCAGCCCAAGACTCGAACCCACAGCCTTAGGGTTAGGAGTCAAACTCTCTAACCACTAGGCCACAATCATTGTTGATCATTGTGTTTGCCTAGCTCTGTTAAATGTGGACAATTAGGCATTAAGGTATTGTAAACATTAACTGTAAAGCTGTGAAAAAAAGGTGTATTTTAAAAGTGATTTTGTATGGGTTTTTGAAGTTAAACATTTCTTCAAAATCTCCAGATCTATCTCCGCATTTCAGTAGCGTTAAATGTTTAGTAAAAGAGGGAGGCTAAAGAGCATGCATGGGTAGTGGCCACGGTCTGTAGGTCAGGGATAGCCAACACTGCTCTTAAACAACTACAATTCTGCAGAGTTTAACTCCAACCTCAATTAAACACCCATGAACCTGGTAATCAAGGTCTTCAGGATAACTCAGGATTACACAGCCAGATGTGTTGGAGCAGGCTTGGAACTAAAGTGTGCAGGAAGGTAGGCCCCTAGAAGCAGGGTTCACTACTCCAGCTTCCAGCCAGTGCTTCTCAAACCTGTCTTGGAGACCCCCACCACTGCACATTTTGGATGTCTCCCCCATCAGCCATACCAAATTCAGGTCTTATAGTCTCTTCTAATGAACTTATGTGTTGAATTATGGCAAGCTCACACTGCATGGTTTTTGTCTGGATTTTGCTGTCATGGACAGGTTTCCAGAGTCTGTGACAAAACCCCTGGATCGCAACCAAATCAGTGCTCGTTGCAGTCACAGAAGCTCGTTAAGTATGAGAAGTTCAGCAACATGATCCGAAACTGTCTCGATATATCACAGACACTATGACATTTTCAAACCTGTTTGATGTTATCGCCATGTGATCACATAATGCGAGTGACACAATGACAGCGTGGAACTAATCCAGCCAAGGATGTGATGGTATAAATGGTAATCCACAGTGCAGATGGTATAAATGGAGAAAGGACGTACAGTGTCTTCCAGCAAGAATGCAGGTGGTCCTCGGTGTGTTTGGACATGTGAACTGGAAAGCAAACTTGTAGAGCTTTGGCAAGAACATTACTGTTTATTTGATGTTTCAAGAAATGGCTTATAATCGCTGTAATTGCTGGTCGGGAACACCTCTTCACCGAATGTTTTGTAGTGTGTGCACCTCGTCAATGTTTTGTTGTGTAGTATGCACGCAGCTATGATAAGACACCGAAAGATGAGAAGAAACCTTGTTGTGTAGCGATTTGGCTAGTCTTCCAATCATGTAGTGTGAGCTTGCCATTAGGTGTGCTAGATGAGCAAGACTTCCAAAATCAGCAGTGATGGAGGGGTCCCCGGGACAGAATTGAGAAGGACTGCTGTAGGTAATCTGTAAAGGCAATTGTGTTTCATTACTGAGTCTCTCACAACTCGTCTGTTATTGCAGTGGGATCTTCTCTTCTAGCTTTTCATGAGCACTTAAAGAAAAAAATGTTTTCATCAAGGATCCCTCTAGGGGAACTATTACAGCCTGCTGTGTGGCGATCTGCTCAAAGTTTTAAACAACAGTATTTTCACCAAAAGACGAAAAGAGAAAGGAAATTGGATTTCTAAGTCTGAATACCTGAGGCCATTAGATAGAAGGCTCAACATGTTTACAATTCCACCAATGGATAAGGTCTGATTTAACTTTTGGACTCTATAAAAGGTAGCTATATTTGTTTCACAAAAACAGATATAGCCCCAAGGACACACGTACTGTAGTAATCCTAAACTATGAGATTTGTTTTATGGAGGATTTTTTGCCTTAATGAGTAGTTTTATTTGGTGGCTTTTGTTTCAGCTGGGTGGACTATAAAGTAAAAGCCAACATTTCAAGTAAGCTTATTTGATTCTTGTTTAGACTGGTCTCCAAGCAACAATTTTGTTTTCAAAATGTATTCATAAACGTTTGTTTACAGAAGTGCACGAAGGTTCATGAGAAAAGTATAAACATTCCATGTCGAGAGAAAATAGTGAATGAATTGATAAGTGAAAACAAGCTTTTTACGTCTTTGTTTTGTATGATTCATCCCAGTATTGTCCTTGAATTTCTTTTGCACGGCTTAATTGTGCTTCTCTTTCAAGGGAAAGCAATGTTTTCTATTAGCCATTTTGAACGCTTTCCAGGCCGCAGAATTGCATCCAATAGTATTCCTAAAGCTCTTCAAATGACTCTGTGTGCGGGCTCTGAGGTGACATCAGTCACGAAAAACATGCAGGTGGTTTTTCCCAAATATTATCTCGTCGCAATCATCAAGAGACTGTTTATCACTGGATGTCCAATCCAGTAAAAGAAATCGGCAGTTGGCCAAACCTAAGCTTTCAATGGAAATATTGCAACTGATGGATGAAAGATGGTTTAGAAAGATTAGAGTGAGAACAGAAGAAGAATTTTCAGATAAATACCCCAAGTGGTTGTTTATTTTGTTTTGATTATGGGACGTCTAGGGAGACACGCTGATGGCTGCACCGCAAACATTCATCAGCATTCCTTCTTAATTGTGGAATTCTGGATGAACACTCCGCTACATGCGTGGCACAACAATGGCTGTGTGGTCGGACGTTTATTTTTGTAGACCCAGAGCCTGTTACCACTTTGGTTGTTTGGGAATCTAGCTAACAGGAGACTTCGGGTTGGAGTCCATGAAAAATGTGAATGATATCAACTTATGATGTCTTACATGTTTTATGCACGTGTTTAAGTTAATTCTCCATGCTTTTTGAAGAATGTATACAGTGACACATTGTTTTTGCAAGCAAACATCCCATCTGTAAAGAGAGATTTGTGTTCTTGCCTTCATAAGATCACTGGTCAGATCTGATGGCTTAAACCTTAGACACAGTTGTGGTTAACCCTAAGCCAAAAGTTGAATACATTAATGCTATATGCATTAATTCATGCCTTGCTTAGGATGTCAGCCCGTTTTGGGCATGTTAAAGTTGTGCAATAAGAAAAATGTCTGTCATGGCTTTGGTTCATAGATTAGTCACAGGTGAAAGGTCATACTACGTTCTCATCTGCCTCTGTTGGATATTGTGTGCGATTGTTTAATTGATGAATGGGGTTTCCTGAGTTGTCACATGGGTCACCTCAGGGAGGTCTTTCATCAGGTGCTTTACAGTCGTGTGAGCCCATAAAACTTACAGATGTTATTGTTTTTGCCCTAGTGGAGCGCTGTGGTGTAAAACAGGCTAGCACGTTGCGTTACATGCTCATAAAAGCACCTGTCTCTGGAAAGACACTTATGTTTGCGCACCTGCTTTGGACTCATAGCTTGCTGTTAAAAAACTTTAATCCTGACCAGACTGGGGAAATAGAGAACATGGTTGTAATGGATTCATGAAAATTATGTTAACAGTTGCTGGACAGCTTCTCCTTTGGCACAAATAGAGAGAGTGCAAATGGAAGATCAAAACTTATGTTAGTGCTGATTGCTTTTACATGCATAAAATTTGCAATGCACTGATAATTATAGTGATAATTTCAACTTTTAAGGTAAAGGGAACAAGATCCAAGATTTGCATAATCTAAAACAGGACTTTAAATCTTGAATATCATGAATGATATGTGGTGTCTCTATTCAAAACTCAGAATCTCATCTCATTTCAAAGGAGTAACTATCCTGTTTCATCCTCTGTAGAACAAGTTTTCCAGCAACTTGCACTGGGGGGAATGTAGATTCATGAGTTTGGCAAATAAGCAGTGGCTGCCAAATAAATGTAGCCCATCAATGTTTAAGTCGATAATCTTGCAGCACTCCATCATGCAACATGAAGGTTGGGTTGTAGGTGACAATAAGTATTTGTTCTGTGTATATTATAAACAATGTACTCGTTTTAATCAAGTATCTCCATCTCTTGCTCCAGGGCCTATCTGGATGTGAAGGAGCTAAAAGAGATCCTCAAGCTGGATGGTTCCACGCACCTCAATATCTTCTTCGCCAATTCCTCAGATGAAGACCTGGCTGGAGTTGCTACCTGGCCGTGGGATAAGGAGGCACTGACACATCTAGGTATAGAAATTGCTCAACATGTCCTCCAACCATTACACCCACATAGGTCGTTTGTTCAAATCCCTGAAATACAACCCATCGGAGCATATACTACAATTGCACCCCTATCGGCAACAGGACACTTTCACATTAATGCTTTGTACTCTTTTATCTGCGCCATAATTTGGGTCTTGTATAGCTCAGTTGGTAGAGCATTGCGTTATATGACCAGAGGCGTCATGCCCATTTAAAGTAAGGAGGCACGTGACCCCTCAGATTTTTGAGCCATGTGGATTTTGAATGCAGCCTCCAAAAGACAAAATTTTTTCCGATTAATATTTTCTATATTAAATACAGTTTGAATACAATCACACCAGTTTGATTAGTTCGTTCAGTGCATCATATCATCAGCTGCTAAATTCAAATCTGAGTTTGCTGGCTGGTGCTGAGCCAGAGACAGAAGCGTTTGTAAATCTCTGCATTATAACCAATCACACACAATGTTGTTGAGCTTATGAATGCAATGACCAATCAGAGGTGTTCAGATGAGTCATCGCTAAAATGCCAGTGTTTTCTTCACTCGCTCCCTGACTGAATAACTCTTTCTGGCGAATTCTCTTGTCAGAAACATCAAAGTGTAAATATGTGTACGAATCTGTAAGATATTAATTTCACAGTGTAAACAGCTTCAGTGATTTTTTTTTGATCAACTTTTTATTATTTTTAACATATAACAAATAATCTAATATATCCATTCAGAATAAAACACAAGAACAACAACAACAGACACATAATCAATTTACATATTCCAGTGAGAGGGGGAAAAAGCTTCAATGATTTTAATGGGAGTTTTTGAGAGCTCGAACTAGACTGTCAGTGAAAATGTTCTTTGATAATGTAACTTACAATGTTTTTATTCACATAAACTTGCAATGTTAAATTCACATTAAATATAAACTCAGTCGTATTAAAAATATGTTATGGCATGACACCCATATCTGTTAATTAAGTAAACAGACAGTTTTTTTATGCATAGGCCTATTACATTGTTAGGTTACTTTGACCATCGCCCACTATAGATCATAATCTATAAATGTGAGGATTAAGATATTTCATGATATTCAGTTTGAATAAATAAATAAACAAATAACTCATGCCCCCTCAAAAATAATGAGTGCATGATGCCCCTGTATATGACAATATGCAATCAAGTGATCATGGGTTTGATCCAAGAAGAATCCACATGCTCATAAAATTTATACGCACTGTAAATCATGATTTTGCATGTTTCTGTGAGGGTAGGTTTAGGGGCGGGGTTAGGTGTGGTCATTCGTACAAATTCGTATGAATTAGCCACCTAGTAAAATATGTACAAATTGCCATGAGATTGGGTTGGACCATGTAAAGTCCACAAATTGCATTTAAATAAACCTGCATTTTGATTGGTAATGACAGTCATATGTCATTTCATGATGACAGATGCAACACGACATTGTCAATATTTTTACGCCCGCTGGAGGGCACTAAACTTTAAAATGTAAATATAGGTCGTAATAAGATGCTTGCAAAAATGACCTTTAGGGTCGTTTTTTTTTTTTTTTTGCTGTAGGACAGTCTGAAATTACTGCATAAATGCAGTCCAGGTCAAGAGTCTGAATTGCATTCCTGCAGTCATTTAAGTCTTACTCTGTCACACTCTGTTCCTTTACCTTCAATGAGTGGTTCCTATTCTCATGACCCCTGCTTATTTTCTTAGGGGAAGCATTTCTGATTTAATGTAGCGAAGAGTATGCAAATGAATATGATGAAAATTACAGTACATTTTAGCTGCATTTACTCCGTATTTTTGGGTTTGGTCTGTTTATTTATTTATTTTTTAAATGTATGATTACAATTACTTGAGCAGCAGTTGTATTGAATAATAACATGGCCAACATGATGCTTTATTGCATGTCCATGCGCTAGGAAAACCTTCAACAACATCCGATCTGTACCAGATACCAGACAAAAAATTGGATTTGGTTGACAGTTTAAATGCAGTTTTTATTCTACCTGGTCTCATGGCAAAAACGAACCTGGGGGCACTTTTTCACGAGACGCGAAATACGTACCAATAAGTACACATCACTGCAGTTTCCAAAAGAAATAAAAACAGTGAGGCAGTAAAACTCAGACACCTTTTATTCCTTTTCACACAAATTTTCAGAGTTTTTCGATTAATAAAGCATGACTTATGAAGAATATAACGTTATGACTTTAAAACAATTTCAATATTTTAATAAATGGGAGATTTGAAAATTGATGGTTTTGAATGTAAGCATCACACATATCCAGCTTCATATCTATGGGTTTTCATAAACGGTAGGTTTGTTCGTTAGCTCACAGAGACATACTTGAGAGGTGAGGAGCTCTGGTTCGAATTCCGTGTAACTATGGTTCGACAAAACAATTAAAATCTGCATATAAAGAAGTTCAAATGGCACAGTTGCATCAACAAATGCATTTTTATATCAGTTTTGCATTTGTTAACAGTATCGGGTAGGTTTAGGGTTGGGTTTGGTGTAGGGCATATTTCCAATGCGATAGAGCATTAACTTTTAGCGACAGTACCCGGATATTTGAATTCTGAACCGACGCTAAACGTACCTGAAACAACATAATAAAAACACATTAATACGTACCTATATCAAAATAATAAAAACATGCCAGGATTCACGTATTGAACCCGTGTTTTAGTGCCACTCAGTGGACATTTCTCTCTGAAACTGCGAAGAAACGTGCAGTAAGATACGTATAAACAGTGTTACAGTAAAGTACCCAGAGGTACGTATTTTTATGAGATCAGGTTGATTTTATTCCTCTAATTATAATTTAATAAAAAAGCTTGGGAAACAGCACTCTTCAAAAACGAACTTAAGTTTCTTTAACTTAAATACATTTGTATGTTCAAACTGCATAGTATAACCTACTAGAATAAGAAACAATCCTGAATATTTATGCACACGCACATTAAGGTTTACACTCTGTACTTTTCCTCCTCTCTTCTTAGGTGGCATAGTTCTGAATCCGTCTTTCTATGGTACATTTGGCCACACTCATACCATGATCCATGAGATCGGTCACAGTCTGGGATTGTACCATGTGTTCAGAGGTATCTCAGAGATCGAGTCCTGCAACGATGCGTGTTTAGAGACCGAGCCGTCACTGGAAACTGGAGATCTGTGTGCCGATACTAATCCCACACCCAAAACCAAGCACTGCAGGGACCCTGAGCCTGGCAACGAAACATGTAGCAACCGCAATTTTGTTCACACACCCTTTAATAATTACATGAGTTACGCAGGTAAGAAAATATCTATGGAAACTCTTCTATTCTATTCTATTCTATTCTATTCTATTCTATTCTATTCTATTCTATTCTATTCTAAAATTTAACTTAATCTGGATTGTAAAAAATGGTAACACTTTAGTTTAGGGACCAATTCTCACTATTAACTAGTTGCTTATTAGCATGCATATTACTAGCATATTAGCTGTTTATTAGTACTTATAAAGAAAAAAGAAATGAATGAATTCTGCATGACCTTATTTTAGATCCCTTAAACCTACTCTATGCCTAAACTTAACTACCTTTCTATAAAAAAGCAGCAAATTATGAATTTATTGAGGCAAAAGTCATAGTTAATAGTTTTGTAGTTGTAGTAGTTATAAGCATTATACAATTATGATTGTTATTTTTATTATACATTTTCATATTTTAAACTATAGAACTCTGGGGAGTTTGAATACATTTGCAAACTAACCCAACTTTGTTGTTGTTTTTACAGCATTATCAGTTTTTTTTTTTTTTTTTTTGCTCAACAGTAGCTGTTACTCATGTCACCTCGAATTGCCCAGTGCCAAAAATAAAAATCATTTGATTGATTTCCACATTGATCATTGACCTTCTCAACATGAATGCTTTTTCATGTGCTATGGATCTATTAGGAACTAGGCCAAATTACTGAACTTACACTCCATTTTTCCCCAGATGATGACTGCACTGATTCCTTCACGCTTAACCAGGTGGCTCGCATGCACTGTTACCTAGACCTCATCTACCAGACCTGGCAACCCGACTACCGACCCCCTCCAGTCCCCATGGCTCCCCAAGTGGTAGAACAGGAACAAGACTCCATTACTGTGGAGTGGTTTCCACCCATCTCTGGCCACTTCTATGATAGGTGAACTGAGGTTGCAGTGGCCTAGCACATACCCTTGGGACTATTTTTATTTTTTTACAAATATATGTGGTAAAATACACAGCATTTGGAGAGATGCAATCTAATATATTAAAGGTCGTGGAATATAAATGTGGATGTACTGTAGGCAGAGAGGAGACATGTCTAAGCATGTTCTGTTTTGTAAATATTGAAAGAGGAGAAGTCAGAGATATTTAGTAATCATTTTTGAGTACAGTGAGAGGATAGATTGGAGGAAGTGCAAAACAACCGAGAATTCTAAGCGCCTGCCAAATCGCTAACACATGCTATCAATTAATGGCACTATTTCTAAACTGTGTTTAACCGGCTGCGTCGTAGATAGAGTGGAATTGTTCACATAGCCTTCCAAAATTATCTTGTTGGCTCTGGAATATCTGCATTTCATTTCGTCGAGCTGAATGCAGTCAGATATATTTATTTGTGGGCCTGCAGACAGTCCACGAGGGACTGTTATGTGAGAGACAGGTGGAATTCACTGAGAAAAGCGGCAGGGGAATCCCCTCAGAAGGAGCATGTTGAGACATGTTGCTCTCAAACTCTCCACTTGGACCATGTGACATTGTTTATTGTATATCAATATTGCATTCTTACACCGCAGTCAGACTGCTTAAACAGCAACCAGATTTGTCATTGACCTCAGGCAAAAGTGCTTAATGAGTCATTGGAGTTGATAAGGGATTTCTCACACCGGAGCAGTCTTGGGGAGTAAGCTTTTTAAACATTATGACAGGAGCATATCTGTTTTCAACAGTGTACAGTAGTTTTTCCAATAACAACCTGCTTTTTCCAATAAGTTGTGGTGTAGTACACCAGTAATATTTTCAAGGGTTATTAGTTGCATTTAGTCTAAATGCAGATTCAATTGTTTATAAAAAAAAAAAAAAAACATATTCTATTAAAAAAGTTGATACACTATCAAAAAATAAATAAATATTTTAAATATGGAAAATTTTAATATATACTGTAGTTATTAGATTACATAATTTAACCATGTTTCTAGCACAGAATGGGGATATGTATTATTTATTTATTTTGATAGAATTGAATCTGCACACAGTTTTCAGATTTTTGATTTTTACTTGACTGCATTAAACTCAATATTATTCTTATATTCTTAATATTGATTTCTATTTTTGTTACATTTGTGATTTCGTAAACTCTTATTCTTAACATTTTTACTTTATTTTATTATTATTTTTTTTTATTTTATTTTTTTAAAGTAAAGCCTTATATTGGAGATTCCTTTCTAACTTGACGTATCTAAGTTGCATTTTGTCTATCTCTGTTGGTTTCCTAGAGAAGTGGGATCAGTATGTGATAAATGCGCAGAGGGTCGAGTCCTCCTGCAATACGCCTCCAATTCTTCATCTCCATTCCCCTGCTCCCCGTCTGGCCACTGGAGCCCCAGAGAAGCAGAGGGTGAGTTTTTTCGTACATCCGCCGTCACATAATTTCTTCTAAACACACTTGCTTGTCATTGGCTAGTTTGCCAATGCTTCTTTAAAAATCGACGTACTGAATAAATTACAGCTTATTGCATGTGTTGTGCCTAGGATGCAAGTGCCAAAAGTGCCTGAATATTACACATTTTTCAACTATCACAATATAGAAAATGTACATAGAGGTGATTTACTCATCTACTGTCTGCATTCTGGATAAGTGTGATTTAGACTCAAGCAAAAGCTTTGAGAAAATAATTGTGGTCTGTGCATGTCCCTGGACAGACACTTGTGTGAATTTCTGGTCCAGCCTTTGTAATGCTGAAGTGTCTCTGCAACCAGAATAGAAAACCTCAATACATCTGTCCCTTTGAAACTCATTACTAACTTAGCAGAGCCATATAAATTTGCAGGCTCTCCTGGTCAGAGGCATGCAGTTGCCAAAGTCTCTTGAGTTCATGACAGCAGCATCCCAAAGGAAATGTTTGTTGTCTGTTGTCATGACGAATTTGCATCCCAAGAGTGAGATTCTTATTTCATATTCTCCTTGTATAGTAGGATATCCAGATTTGTAAATTACTTCACATCACATCACAAAACCATTTGGTAAATCAAGGGTTTTTACAAACAAAATGTGCTCTGTTCATATTTCATAAATGACACCCAATTACTGTTTTCAGACAGGTCTCTCAAACATTGTAGTCCTGCCAAATAAAATTACTGTTTTGATATGAACCAAGGGGTAATTGTTGGTTAGCATGGTCCCATTAGTCTTTGTTGATAGACATTGTAAGCACACTTTTTTTTAATTAAAAAAAATTCACCACATGCATTTATTTATTTATTTATTTATTTATTTATTTTTTACGTTTCCAGTCACCAGCAGCATTTATGATCATTTTCAAAAACTTGCATGGCTTATAGCAATATGGAAATATGTCAAAAGAACTGAGCCTCTACTTTTAAACAAAATAAACTTTTAATTCTAGCTTGATGCATTCTTTTTTTTTTTTTTTTTTTCAACACTTGAATGTGGACAAGTTTCATAAAAAAGCAACATTTTAAACAAAAAGCTGAGAAAATCAAATTTTTGCAAACGATTTTGTCTGGATCGGATTCAGAACGATGATCACATCCTATTTGCTTTCATTATTTAACAAAAGCGCAATTTGTTTTTATTGTGAGTGCACACAAATAAACATAGAGTCTTCACAGATTTGAAAGATGTATTATTCTTATCTGTAGGAACAAAAACTGGTCAGTATTTTAAGAGCAAATGAGTGTGGCGGTGCCTCAATCTGTCCTGCAGTGAGCGCGCGCTTCTGTTCAGCTCCTCTAGCTAAAGTTGCTAATACTTATATATTTAAGATGATTATCCATATTTGAGGTTGATTAATGATAGGTGAGTGTTTGGATGTCCTGCCCGATGTAGGCCTACTGTATTACCAAATAGACCAGCCCTTGATGATCTGTCAGTCACGGACTACGTGACTTCGCCTGTGGAATTTTCGTTATTATTATTATTTTTTTCTGTGACTAAGCGGCTAATAAAACTTTGGTCTACCAAGCCTCTTTTGATCGACTAACGATTAGTCGAATATAAGGGGGCAGCCCTTCTGTATAGAGTAAATCATTTCCATCAACACCCCCAAAGCTTGCACAGTTCTAAACCACTTCCATATACATCTGCTTACATACATGACCACTTGTTTCTACATCTTCTACACTGTGCTTTGATCCAGAGATTCATTACTCTTTCAGAAGATGTGTAATAGCGCCTCCTAACCTATAACCATGAAAACACAGAAAGCTGGAAAATTCCGTCAATGGCAGAGAATGAGTTAAAATTGAAAACCAAACTTACTTTCTTCTCTTTTTATTTATTTATTTATTTTTAATTTACACTATTTGTTCAGTATAGTAACTAGTGAAGAATTTGGGTATGTGTGTTCTTGTGGCACATCAGTGTTTCCATAAGGTAACTGTCGTACAACTCCAAAGTGATTAGTCACATGACATTTACAGCTGAGGTGATTGGTCCAAAAACAACTGGGTCCGTGTGCAAATATGGCAGACTGCTAGGGGCTCTTGTGCCAGCTGAGCAACTACCATTGAGATGAATAAATTGCTTGGATGTCTTTCAGGTAACACAGACCTCCTTAAACTGATAGTGCCACAGTGTTGATATACTTTGATCAAATCAACCTACAGTTTATAGTTGACTTGGTAATTTACAGTGCCCTTGTCCAGTGTAATACAAGAACAATTTTATTTATGTTTATTTTAAATGATTACTTACCTTGTCAGTGCATTGTGACCATGGCTCCTCACACTGATCTTGTCAAAGCGTCCCATCTCTCCTACAATGACACTTTAATTCTTGGATGAATGAATGCATCTTAAAAATTGAAATTTTTTCATTTTTCATTTTTCAATTTTCATTTTCATTTTTTTATTTTATTTTTTTTTTTTTTGCATTTCAGTATGTCTTATACTTGTTTTCAGTGTAACTGTGAACAGTTAACTGGTGGTGGGATAATTTTTTTTTTTCCTTTATAAATAGTCTACACAGCTGTGCTGCTCCAGAATTCACAGACAGCTGCTTTATTAGTTGTTTGTGAGCGTGGCTGGCATAAAATAGCATCGTGTCAGTTAGTTCGACTCACATCTTGGAGGAATGCTCTTACTCTGCAAATCAGAGCTTTTTGTGGGATTTTTGCCCCAGTGATATATGACGTATATGTTTTTGTGGTCAAGGCTGTTTCAAAAGCATTACGCTCACTGTTTGGTACCACTCGGGAGACATTGCATTTCCTTACAATTAAAACGCTTCCCACGGTCAGGACGCAGATCCGTTCATGTCTTTATGGTGAGATGGTGTCTTGCAGTTTTGATTCATATCTCTAGCAGAAGGAAAGACTTATTATCAATCGGAGGAGTGTTTCCTCTTCAAAGACCTGCTTTGATGATAATGAACATAGACACAGACAGTGATGGATATGGGTCAGAGATTGCTGTTAACCTTATTATCAGAGAGCACTTTACTTCAGAACCCATCATTTTCACTAACTGTTCTACAGTTGCAGACAGACCATTCATCATTTCCTTGATATGGCACTCTCTATTTAGGCAGCACACACACGGACCCTTAAAAATAAATATACGTGCTTTCTCACATAAACATTAATACATGTAGCACTCTGCACTTGTTGCAGTGTTACGAAGACATGCCTGGGCTTGCTGCTGCTCCAGAGCGTAAACGGCTCTCTGTTTTCCCTCTTGGAATGATGCCCTGTTAATCACAGTCCCCTCAACGAGCCCCTCTTACACCAGTATTTGTCCTATGTGACGTGCCCCGAAGACCCCAGCACAGCTGCTTGGCAATCTGTTTGTTTGTGCTTCTCGGCCAGGGACGGAATTTCAGCGTCCGCCCTCTTCTGGCGCGTTTTCCTGATGGCATTGCCACTCCACCTGCCGGCCGTGGAGTTCCTGCTGTTTGTATTTGCAGTAAAATGAACTCAAACAGTATTTCATCCCAGAGTTAATTTACTTTAAACCTAACTATAGTAGTTTACAACAGGCTTTCAGTGAAGTAAGCTGTGTTGATTGTAGCAACTCAGGTTCATTGCTTGTGGCATTGTTTCTAAAACACCAATTATTATGTGCCTTGTTGCATGTTTTTCTGCAGTTTCAAAATTAAATTACCAGTGAGTGGTGCTAAAACTCACGTATCACAGCATTTTTATTCCAGGGAGTTCAAATGTCCTGGAAGTGTAGCTAAAAGGATAATTCTCTATCGTGTTGGAAAATAACATGCCCCCCTACACCAAACCCATGTTAAACCTACCCGATAGTGTTAACGAAAGCAAAAGTGATATAAGAACGCATTTGCTGATGCAGCCGCACTATTTTAACAGTAGTTCCGCAAGATTCGTACCTGCTTGCTTCAACTCACAAGTGCAAAGTGTATCGCGTGAGCTACTGAGCAAACCTAATGTGTTAGAAAACATATGAAGCTGTAGTATATGTGACGCTACTGTTCATGAGTATCTGTTTTCAAACCTCACAGCATGTTAAAATAGTTTTGAAGCTAACATAATAGTGTTCAAGGAATTGTGTGAAAGTTCTAACCCTTTATACGCAAAAGGAATGTGTGTGCTTCTGTTTCCAATTCAGTCATAGTAAATGGTGATTTATACTGCCAAGCTCAAAAAAAAAACAAAAAAACACGTACAACTATTTCATACAGGGTATACTCCAAGGCTTCTGACGGGATATGATAGCTTTGTGTGATGAACAGTCACAAAGTCATAGCAGCTCTCAAATATCATTTATGTTTGCAGTTTTCAGACTTTCAGACTAATAACACTAATGTTGTAGGTTCAGTTCCAAGGGAATGCATAAAACGATGAAATGTATACTTTGAATGCAATGCAAGTAATTTTGTATAAGACCATCTGCCAAGTGTATGCTGATATTTTTATTTTATTTTTGTTATTTTTTATTTTATTTTGTTGTGCAGCTTGAGGGCATAAATCACCTCCTTTCAGTGTATGAAAAACAAAGGCCTTATTCATTAATCATTTTGGACAATTTGAAGATTAATCACGTTAAATTACTGCCTGATTCACTACAGGTGTATACTGTACACCTGTAATTTTGTTCTTACCCTCATTCTAATGTTAATTAATGAGTGATTATAAATGAGTCATTTCTATCACAGTAATGATGCCTATAGTGATAATATAATTGAAACATTGACAGCCAGTCAGAATCCATCCCGCTTTAAAGAGCTCAAAGCAGACAAAAAAATTGCAGCACATGATTATAATAAACAGAAACAATTATGGTGCATTGGTGTGGATGCTACCATTATAGTTATCTTTATAGTTAAAATTCTTGATGTGAATGAGCTTTTATGCTGGAAGTGTACAAGGACAAAAATGAAAAGAATAATCTTCATAAAGAATGGTTACCCAATGAGTAAAAATGGCTTAGTTTGAGCAATGGCTGAGAGACACTAAGTTATTTTAGTATAGTTGAGTTCTTATTATACTATTTATCAATATTTTTAATTTTTGATATTTTTATTATTTATTTTGTATTGTGATTTTTAATTAAACTTTTAGTAATTTTATTGTGTCATTGTTATTAATTTTTTTCCCCGTTAATATATCTATATAGTTTTTATTCATTTTTATTTCACTTTCAGTTAGTTATTTTATTGGATCAAGTTAATGAAGATGAAAATGAGATAGAAAGAAATAAACTAGCTGAAAAAAAGCTTAAGTTTTAATATTTCACTTTATTTCAATTAGCATTTAATTTATTTGATAAGTAACACAAATGTATCTTTATTGTTTTAGTTTAATAACTCTGGTTACCATCAGTCACAAGGGCTCTAGGGAAGATGCAGCTCTCTTCAATCTAAATCTATTTGATCATTTATCAATATCATTTATCCATCTTGATCTCAACATTTTTTTACTAGCCCTGTTCCTACATCACACAGAGGCTCCTCGAAGCAGACTTGTGCTCACAGTTCAGTTTACCACAATTACCTTAAGCGGGACGTTTTCAGCCACACTAACCACCAACCCCTCCACTTTCCCTTTTTTCCATGAATGAGCATTTTCCTAGACAAGCTAATACCAAATGGGATTAGCTAATCAAGTGAAAATGCAAGACACTATTTCATGGGTGAATTGTCAGGTCACCTTGAAAACCTGCCCACCCTGCTGTGGCGGCTGAACCCTGACTCTAATACAGGGTTAGTAGTCCACCACGGAGTCATTTAGATAAGAGATGACAGTTATTCATCTTATGAAATGACTACTTGATGAATACATTCATTATAGCTGTTTAAGCTCTTTTTTTAAACATGTTTGCAAGAAGATATGTTCCCATCTTTAAAAAAAAAAAAAAAAAAAGAAAAAAAAAAAAGTTATGCGGCTGGTCAAATGCAGCGTAAGCGAGGTGAGAATGTAAACCTGCAGTATTGAAGACATTTTTATCATATGTTTACTTCTATTCTGGCCACACACATATTCACAATAATAAACGTGTTGAGATGATGTGGCCTGGAAAGCCAAAAACTCAGTGCTCAGTTGATTAAACACTGGAATTTTGTGCACTGCCCAGAAATGAGGTTAGCAAATGGCTTTTGCTGTTGCCAGTTTGGAAATGTACAAAGGAAAAGCAGGAGAACACACGGTCTGCAGTGCCCTGGCTTTTCCCCACATTTGATGAATGTTGGGGTACGTCACTCCCCGTCAAATGAGTTGCTGTTGACTCCAAATATAGCTGGACTGCAGCACATGAGAGGTAATTGCCAGGCTGACATCGAAAGCCTTGTGCGGGCCTCATCCTCAGGTCGCTCAGATTTCTTTTTTTTTTTTTGCCACAGAAATGAGAGAGAATATGAAGGAGAAATTGTCAGACAAAATGGACTTTAACAACATGCGTCAAGCGTGTGGCTGCATTTCTCATTATGCATTACTCCTTTTCTGCTGTTCCTTGCAATTTATTGTTCCTGCTTCAATTCGGATACTGCACAGAACTGGGTTCTTTTTTGTGGTATTTTGTGGATGCAGTGTTCCCTGAAATGTGCACTGTAGTCATTTTGTATTTTGCATGAATGTTTATAGAATTTAAATGAAGCAATAAGTTGTGTTGTGTTAACAAAAAATATAACCTAAGATGAGATGAAAACAAGATGACACCAATACCATTAAACACTAACAGTGACTATATTATTGACAAAAACAAGATGAGACTAAAATTATGTTTCAAACAATAAAAACATCTCAGGTTACGCATGTTACCATGGTTCCTCAAGGGAACGAGACGCTGCGTCGAACGCTATGGGGAACAAGGTGCCCATGCCACCAGACTTCGAAGTCCCTGCCTAGTGTGTATCCAAAGATCACAGCTGAGGCAAGAGTAAAGAAGAGCCTGGAGTGGCTCGCATGTCAAGGCCATAGAACCTCGCAAAGGTGGAGGGCATGGACCATCCTGCAGATTTCTTGTTTAGGCACACCTGCTAAGAAGGCCTTGGAGGCTACCATACCTTGTGTGGAGTGAGCCTTGACTCCCATTGGCGAGGGGAGGTAAGATGACTGAGGGTTTGCTTAGTTGCAGCTAGACCCCTTTTGGGAGGACCATAGCACACGAGCAATTGGTCCATCCTTCTCCACAGGGCAGCTCTGTGGATCTATGCGTCCAGTGTTTGAACTGGTCACATACAATCAAGCTTTTTCTGGTCAGGCTCCCAGAAGGGCACTATTGGTTGTGGTTGTGGAGGGAACCTTCGCACCACGGAGGAAACGTGTCACTAGGGGGTGTCTGCCCATTGACTGGCCACCGAGGGGGACATGGTAGGCCACAATGGCCACCATGTAAACTTTTAAGGTGAAATGGGTCAACCCTGCAGAGAACCTGGCTTGTATAAACTCCAGAACTGTACCAACTGGGCAGCTGGCTGGGTCAAGCTGGCAACCTCTGCACCATGAGGTGAAAAGTTTCCACCTTATGGCGTACAGTTTCCTCATTGAGGGAGCTCTGGATTGGAGGATGGTCTCAACAACCTCAGCTGACAGACTGGATGCTATGAGCTGTGCCCCCTCAGGGGCCACACCCACAGTTTCCACAACTCCGGGCAGGAGTGAATTATTGTACCCTGTGCCTGTGAGAGTAGATCTCTCCTGACTGGGATCTCCCATGGAGAGCCGACGAGGAGCGAGATCAGATCTGAGAACCATACTCGGCCCGGCCAGAACGGGGCTACTAATAACAGCCGAACCCTGTCCTGGTGTACTCTCGCCAGAACAGTGTACAGACGGAAAAGTGTACAGATGAAGCCTTGGCCAAGTCTGCACCATAGCATTCAGTCCCAGGGGAGCTGGATGAACTAGAGAGAACCAGAGGGGACATTGCGATGTCTCCAATGTCTCAAAGAGGTCCACCTGAGCCTGGCCAAATATTCTCCATATCTGCTTCACCACCTTGGGGTGAAGCATCCGTTCCCTGGGCCTCGGGCTCTGTCTCGACAGGATGTCTGCTCCCACTTTGAGATATCCAGGAATGTATACTGCTCTGAGTGAAAGGAGTTTGTCCTGGGACCACACAAGGACCTGGTGTGCCAGCTTGTACAAGGGTCGCGAACGCAGTCCTCCCTGGTGGTTGATGTAAGAGACCACTGATGTGTTGTCGGTGCGCACCAACACATGGTGACCTCTCAGGTCTGGGAGGAAGTGTTTCAATGCTCAATACATGGCCAGCATCTCCAGACAATTGATATTCCATGCATTACACAGTGACAAGGAGCTCCCAACACTGGGCCCTGATTCAAGAACCAAGGTTTCTTCCACATGTCTAAGGCATGGAGGCATCATTGCATGACCTTGAAAGTTCAAAGTGGGTTCCCCCTCTGGGAAAATCCCTTGGTCTTGAGCCACCACTGTAGGGGTCTCATGTACAGCAGGCCAATAGGTATCACATTGGACGCAGCTGCCATTAGACCCAGCAGTCTCTGAAACTGCTTGACAGTGAGTGACTGGCCTTCTCTGACTCTCTTGACTGACGTGAGGATCAAATTGATATGAGCAGGGGACAGACGTGTCTGCATCATGGTCGAATCCCAAACCACGCCTAGATAAGTGGTCCTCTGTAATGGAGAAAGCACACTTTTCTTGGTGTTCAGTCTCAAACCCAGCTCCCCCATATGGGCAAGAACGACATGTCGATGTCGAACCGCCATCTGCTCTGATTGAGCTAAAAGCAACCAATCATCGATATAGTTTAGCATGGGGATGCCCTGCATTCGCAGTGGAGCCAGAGCAGCATCCACACACTTCGTAAACGTGCGGAGTGAGAGTGGAAGGCCGAACGGAAGTACTCGATATTGGTATGCTTTGCCCCTGAAAGCAAACCTCAGAAACTTCCTGTGTTGGGGAAGGATGGAGACATGGAAGTATGCATCTTTGAGATCTATCATGACAAACCAGTCCTCAGACCTGATTTGAGATATGAACAAGAACATGTTTGATGGTGATTGTTTTTGAGTTTAGTGGAATTAATTAGCATTTTTGATGGGTTTGGTTTATGATTGGACACAACCCCCCATCCTTCTTTGGATCTATGAAATACCGGCTGTAAAACCCGGATTCCCTCTCGTGAGGAGGGACCACCTCGATGGCCTCCTTCCTTAATAGGGTATTCACTTCCTGTTCCATAACCAGAGCCTGCTTGGGTCCGACCACAGTTGGAATTACCCTGTTGAATCTCGGCGGTGGAGAGCTGAACTGAATGTGATAGCCTTTTTTTACCGAAAGCAGGACCTATTGAGATACATTTGGCAATAGTTTCCATGCAGCTAAATAATCTACTAAGGGAATCAGTCTCTCGAGACTGACCTCTAGTGTTATCGAGGCAGTTAGATCGGTGCCCTGAAGCAAAGGACCAGCAGGGGGCGACCAATCTAACCCACTCGCATCAGGACTTTTTGTCTGAGGACCTCCTAGCCTGAAGTACGCTCCTCAGATCCGGCTTAGGCTGGGAAGTCCCCGAACTAGAGCTCTGTTTCTGGGCCTCTCCGGAGCTAGAGAGCGCCAAGGGAGGAACCGCTGAAACACCGCCGCTGACCTGCTGCCGCATACCTCTTGCCCACCAGCGCTGTTGTGCGCAGCGGCTTGGAGGGCAGTGCCGGAGCCTTCAGGGACGATGCTGCGCCAGGGGACAGATAGCTGGCTAGCGTCTGTTCCACCAGGGGCATCGCCCTGTAACTGTGCTTACTCAACCCTGCCACATTTCCATAATAATCAGAAGCAGGGATGAAGAGGTAAGCCGAGAAAGGTTTAGCCCACTACCTTGATACCTCGGTGTGGAGGTCGGGGAAAAACGGCATGGAGGTGGTGGCCTCGACCGCAGGAAGCGTTCGTCAAGACTGCTTTGCTCTGGCTCGGGTTGACTCGATTTTTAATTTGTCTACCGCACGAGTTACCACCTCCAACAGCTCCTAATACTGGGGCGATAGTGGGGGCGAGACCTCATCAACGCTCTCCACGTCAACCTCCTCGGAGCAAGACAGGCGAAGTCTCGAGCCCTCACCCCGGGAGGAAGTAGCTGCAGAACAGCCTTCTGAAACCAGATATCGGGCAGATCTGGTGGGTTAAAGGAAAGCGATAGGGACGTGCCTGTCTCCGTTCCCTCCAGCAGATCTAACTGCGAACCCTACGAATGCAGCCGCCGCTCTGCCTCGGCAGAAGCGGGACCAGCACCATGAGGAACGCTGGTGAAGGCTCCCTCCTCAAAGAGAACCTTCCGGGAACAAAGCAGATGCAGTGGGAGACGCTCACAAGGAGGGCAGTTGGCCCCTTCGAGAGCTTACTCTGCATTCTTCGCTCCCAAACAACCCACGCATAGACTGTGTGTATCCCCGCTCATGATGTAGCGTGGGCAGGGAGGAACACACGATCTATAGTGCAACTCGGTCTCTTTATAGTTAGATTTCTCTTTTGCCTTGGGCATGGTGGAGCTTATTATGGACAGACAATGGTAAATAAGACTCACAACACAGATTGAGACTGACAACACACAGAGCGCTTGCTGAAATGACAGAAGGCTGACGCTGGCACTGCCGCACATGCTTTTAAGCTTCCTGGTCGATGACATCACCCGCCTATGACGTCTTGCCTTTCACTGATTACACATGTGATTCAGAGTGTGGTCACGCAGAGGGCGTTCCGCATAGCATTCGACGCAGCTTGAGTTCCTGAAGAGGAACTATTTTTATCCAAAATCTCTTTTTATATTTTCATCAAAAAACAAACAAACAAACAAAAAAATAGTCACCCAAATTGGTTTTAATGCTTGGGGTTGCCAGATGGCACACGTGTAAATCCCACTTATCAGATGTTTTCTGTGCCTATAGGTCAAAGTGTTCCAAATGAAAACAGTCATGAGCAGTGATCGCAATTATAATTTCAAGCAGAATAATTGTCATAATCACTTTAACAATTATGCAGCATGACTAAAATATTATAACTTGACTAAATTCCCACACTTTTACTCAATGAAAACATGACTAAAGGGAACACAGGATAAGTTGACTAAGTAGTGTTTCGTTAACAAAAAATATTTGTTGCCAACCTTTTTTTACATGATAGATGAGACAAAGACAAGACGAAAACAACATCATTAAATGCTAACTGTAACTATATTTCACTGGCGAAAGACAAAACTAAAATGTAATTAAAATAATAATAATAAAAATTTTCCACAGTTGTGGTCTGCAAAATGTTAATTTACTAAAATGAGAGGGATCATACAAAATACATTTTTTATTTTTTTTTATTTAGTACTGACCTGAATAAGATATTCATCATAAATGACAAAAAAAAAAAAACAAAAAAAAAACAGGTAAAAACATTTTTAAGAATCAAGCATATTTAAACTTTTGAAAGGGGTCTTTTTATAAATTATTTTCTCTTGTGGACTATATGTAAATGTATTGTATGTGAAATATCTTATTCAGGTCAGTACTAAATTAATAATAATAATAATAATAATAATAATAATAATAATAATAATAATAATAATAATAATAATAATAAATAAATACATGTATTTTTTATGATTATTTTGTTAAAATAATTAACATTTTGCAGATACTGCAAAGTTTATGTAAAATTTTTACCACAACTGTATACCAAAATCTTAAAAAAATAATAACAATAAAAAAAGATGAAAGTGTATCAAACAACAATAATGATCAGTAATTGCCATTATAATTTTGAGAAAATTCATTAGTGTTATTAGTTTAACCATAAGTTTTTTTAGTTGACTAAAACTAGACTAAAATTCCAAGACTAAAACTTGAATAAAAAGAAAAAACAGGGAGGACATTTGAAACCTGACAAAATTAACACTAGTAGTAAGTTATACTATTTATGAAATTTAAGGCCTGTACTCTGTTTGCAAAAGCTTGACTTGGGTTTCGTAGAGAAAATCTGGTTCATATATATATATATATATATATATATATAAATGATGATATATATTTTTTTTTTTTTGCAAGCCTCAAGTTACTGTAGTTCTCCTTCTACTAGATCACAGTAATTGCTTTTTTATCTATTTTAAACAGATGCATTTACAGTTGTCCTGTCATGAACTGGTAAAAGAATATCAAAAAGAAGACAGCATACCACAAATGAAAACTTTGAAATTCTGACTATAATGCATTTGCTGCCTTTCTTAGGACCTCCAGATGTAGAGCAGGCATGTGAGCCCAGCGTCCGCACGTGGAGTCCACATAATGGCATGGATCTAGGAATGGTGCCTCCTCCCTGCCCTCTGCAAGGCTGCATGTTACAGCTGGAGTTTGCATATCCAGTGGTCCCTGACTCCCTCACAGTGTGGGTGACCTTCTCCTCCCAAGAGGAAACCATTCTGCCTGCCATCCACAATATTATCTTATTGACTGTTGGTGGAAACAACCTGTCTCTGGGTCCCAGCAATTTGTTCTGTGATACACCGCTGACCATCAAGCTGGATGTGCATGAGAAGGTGTACGGCGTGCAGTTTTTCACCATGGAGCAACATTTGGAAATTGATGCTACTCTGCTCACGTCCAAACCCGACTGTCCACTTTGTCGAGAATGTGAGCTGCTGCACTATAGGCTCCTGCGACAGCCACCATTTGTTCACGCACCCCAGGGGATCATGCTGAGAGACTCAATGCGAAGATACGTGGACAGGTGAGTCTTTTGAATAAATAAATATAATGAATAATGTGCTCTTCAAATTGTTCATTTACACGGTACCTAATGCAATGAATACACTGTATTGTATTATTGTAAAGATGCTAACGATTCTATATTATATAAAATAGTATAATTTTTATATATTTTTTTTATATATATTTATTTATTTAAAATTTTTTAATGCAATTATGTTTTCAGGCTCTGGCAAATGTTTAGATACTCTTGCTACCTCTTCCAGAAAATATCGTATTGACTTTGGAACTTGTCTTCGATTTGGAGCTGTTTTACCACAGAATAAAACTAACGTAATTCAAAGTTGGAGTGCGAAATGTGCCTGGTCAGCATTAGGCACATCAAATCCCCGCTCAAATCTTGTGGTGTCTCTCTGTTCTTTTTTCAATTCTCGAATGAAGCCAAAAGAAACAAAGAGAAGGATGCAGCTGTTGGTTGTTTTCCGTCTAGCGCCTGGCATTAGAATGCCAGTTAATGCCATCTGTGCCATCTTGAGGTTCTTCTGGCCTCGGCCAGGCACCTCTGGTTTGGGCAGTTATATACTAACACTTTCCAACTTAAGGCCAGATACTGGGTCTCTGGTCAGCATTTCTGTATTAGCCACTTCAGCATGCATGTGAAATTAAGGGTTTAACTTGCCACCCACTGATATTGTAGCTCAACATTGCAGAGTGTTTCCAATAGTTTTGGGAAATGTGCAGATCACAGAATTATCTACCACCAGCATAGATTAGTTTTGCACAGACAATTATCACAGTACAATGATCACAGTAGAGGAGAACGGGGATGGGTGTAAGAGGGGGCCAGTTGTAACACTTTTATTTGAAGCATCTAATGTAGAAATTATGTACAGGGATGGAAGGTTTTATAGGTTTAATGTGGTTTGCATGTCCAGTATTTTCTTTCCAAGTAAATTCCAGTATTTCGGATTGATTGAGGTGTTTACATGAATGATTTTCCAATTGAGCTACCAATTATTAACAGATTATTAACATATTATTACACTATCGGGGAAAAAAGTACAGAAACTGTCACTGAGGCAGTACCCTTTAAAAAGCTAATAATATATATAATTTAGGTACTAATATTTACACTTTAGGTACAAATCTACCTTTAAGGTGCACAAATTCACCCTTTTGGGTTAAATAAAGTAAATAGGTACAAAAGTATACAATCCCAGTGACAGCTTTTGTACCTTATTTATTTATGTATTTATTTATTTTGAGAGTTCAGGTTGTCCATAAACATTGCCACTGAAGTATTGTTGCAGTTAATTAAATAATGGTACACTGATGTGTATTGATGATTGACCATTTGTGATGCCACCTGCTGCTTAGGAGTAGAGTCACTGAAGATACAACAAGATATATAAATAAAATGTATGGTAATAGTGCTCCTGTAGCTCAAGGGGTAGAGCATTGCGTTACCAAGCGCAAGGTTGGGGGTTCGATTCCCCGGGAACACATGATAGGTAAAAATTGATAGCCTGAATGCACTGTAAGTCGCTGTGGATAAAAGCATCTGCTAAATGCATAAATTTAATAGGGTGTATTACTATACTGGACTTGATGCAGGTGTGCAGATGTATCACATTGGCACAGACTGACACTTTTTCCACTTCCACAGTTTATAGGACTTTTTCCTCCCCATAGTGTGCAACCTCTTTCTCCACTATACTGTAGCTGAATAAAACAGACATGTTTTTGATCTGATGTGAGGTAGGTAAGGTTTTGGCTCAAGTAAATTGTGGTCAACTCACAGCTGGGTTTGAGAGTCTGTTTTCTGAGTGACGTTGATTCTGAGATCTGAATCAATTACAATCACATATTTTGAGGTCCCATGCATTCATGACCTCAGCTCTGATCCAAGAAAGATATTGATCTTTGGTAAATATGCTCTGACACCTCTACCTAATTTGGGTCACCCATGTCTCTCTCTCACTTGGCACTCTCTCATTAATTTGAATGGGGAGCCTTAGGTTTTGGATTCATACATCATGGGACCTTAAGATATATGAGAGTAGGGTCGAAGCTCTGGAACATAGGAGTAAATCACGGAGGGAGGGTTGACCCTGCATGTGTGTGACTCTGGCCTTCAGAAAACCCCCAGCCATCTGCTATTCCTCTCCCTGACCTGGCCTTCTTTGCTGTCATGGCTTCAAAGAGCACCCCTGCTTTGAGCTGACAGGACCCCCCTGCCAATGAGAGAGAGGCCAAGACAACGGCCAACTCACCCGCTTTAGGGGCCCTCAGCCTCCTGGAACCTGGTCCCCCTTGGTCTAAGACTCTCACCTCTGTCATGTCAAGTTCACTGACTATGGCATTCCAAAAACTCCACCCTCCTACCAGCTCCACTGCTAATGATGGAACAATTACAGAGGTTTGATTTGGCGCCCCACAGTCCTTAATCTCACTGGACAATTGCATTTGTGTACAATTAAGTGCATTTGAGAGAAATTAGCATTTTAACATTCTAGATGTTTCATTGTTTATCAAAAACGTGTCCTTTGACCACTTTTGAAAATTTTCAAGGGTTTTAGTTAAGACAGTGTTAGGTCTTTCTTTGGAACAATGTTATTTCATTACTGTGTGTAGGATCCTTTCATGTTTACTTGAAGATCCTCCTAGTTCCTAATTACATTTGGACCAAAAAGTTCAGAACAAGAATTTGGCGTAGATTATGTGTAAACTGATGTAAGTTGCATAGGGAACGTACATGTGCTATACACCGCTGTAGAGCTTTTGACGTCATAACTGACCACAGTAATCCCTGTTTACCAGAAGTCATGTTCCAAAGGAAGATTTGCACTGTGGAAATGTTGGAGTTTCTCTCTAATGTCACCGCTATGAGTTGATCTCCTTTATGTGTGATTGACATAACTTCTCAACCAGAGCAACTGGGGATGACCCAGCTAATGATTTATCTTCATTGGTGTGTTCACTGTATTACTGCAGTTCCATCATCCCCGACTGAATTACTAGAAATACAAGGAAATCCAAATCTGCTGTGGTTTCGGAAATATGACTTTGTGCGCGCACTGGTGGAGTTGGAATTCTTTGAAAGGTAGACTATTTAGTGAGAACTACTGGCAGGCTGCTGAGATGTTGGCATCTCATTTAAAACCATCAGCTGCCATTTGCCCAGAATGCGACTAAACCTTGTCCATTCTTTTGCAGAAAACACTCGTGCTATTGTTGCTTGTGTTTGGTGTTAATCTGGAGGAGGTTGCTTGAGTAGCTTTTTTTTTTTTTGTCTTAATGCACTTCATAAGTCCTGATGTGTGTTTGTGGTCAGTCTTCCAACGAGTATTATCTCTCTTTTTTTATCAAGAATTCCAGAAGGAGGAATTTTTATTAAATTAAGTTTTGTCTGAGACAATTCGAGAGAAAATACAGTAGGTGACAGATAAATCCATTTATAACTTAAAATTATTATAATTTTAAGGTGTAACAGAAGACATCAACCACTTCTAGTTTCTCTGTCTTTCTTTTTCTCTTTCCAGTTTATAACTTCAACATGAGTTCTATAAGTTATCCACTGAGAATCAAAGGTGCAAACAGATGGTCGCTTAACATGTTGAACTCTGCTTGTGTTTAACCAATAAGCTGCAAGTGCAATTCTGTTGACGTTACCTTATTTCATGCCATGTCATCAACATAGATTTGTGCCATAAGCGTATTGGCGGGCATGTTGATCTCTCAAGAGTGGCTGGCTTACATGAAATCATATGACATCATCAGCTGCACCCATTCAGAACAGATGAGAATACAGTGAGACATGTGCGTTAATAAGACACAGATGAAGTTGTGTTAAAGGGTGGATGTTGAGCAGAGGATGATGGCATGCTCTGAGACTGATTCCTTCAACACCTCAACACATCTGTGAGGAAGAATTTTAGGCAATAGGAAGTGGAACTGCTTCTCCATAGGGATAGTCATGAGTATTCAGAAGTGACGGCAGTCATTCAAAGTCATTCAGTCATTCAAAGATTTGATCAATTTTCATTTGAAATCTAAAAACAGATATACTCAGAAGCATTTTCCAGTTCATCTGATTTTACATCAGCGCTGGTTGTTTTTCCTTAGCTTAGTAAGTAGAAGTTCTTCAGTGCACTTGCAATATATTGTTCATTGAGTGATGCAACATATACTGTAGGCTTCAGATAGCGAGCCACAACCTAAGAACAAGCTTTATTCTTCATTACAATAGTTAGCACAAAAACTCCACTATAACAGAAACTCTTCCAAATACCCAACCCAACATAACTGAATATTCAGTACTAACAAGTCTTTCTCTTTACCCACAAACACACAAAAACATAAAATAATTCTTACTGTAGTTTTGTTTTTAAGCCCAGGAATTATTAAAATATCACTAATGAGCAACTGTTCAAATATTCACTTCACTGGACTTGTAAGATGTCCATAAGTGTTTAAAGTGTGGGTAACATTGTTATATTAGTTCATGCTGTTGTATGATTAAAGAATTTTATGTTAATAGTTTATAAGATGGAAGACGACTAAGACAGAGAAGCACAGTGTGGTCTAAATATCTTGTTCAGTCATGAAACTCTAGAACACGTAGGGTGACAGATCCTTTAAATACGATCTGCTAGCCATCACATCATTTACTATGTGGCACAAGCTGATTCTGCAGCCAGTGAGCTTGCTAGCTCAACATTTAAACAGTCTGGTTCACTGTTTGCTGTAAGCTGGTACTGCAGCACATTTGTCAGAGTTCCTCTGAAACCCTCCACCTCCCCCAGCTCCACATGTCTAGATCTGCTACAGGATTTATGTATGGCTATTCATGCAGCAGCTGTATATCTTACATACTCACAGCAGTGTGTCTGTGAACCTATTGGCAAAAGCAAGCCTCCGTACTTGCTCTGCAACACCATCTGTATCTAGTCTGTCGAGACCAAATACATTAACATTGCCATATCTATTCATTTGCTGAAACTATCCAGAGAGTTAAGATTAAAATAACAAAATACTACAGCTGCGGCATTTGCAGTTTGAGGTAAACACTGAAAGTACTAAACATTTTTACAGTTCACATGTGCATGATGACAAGGCATAATGGACTGTAGGGTTCTGTATAAAAGTTAGCGATTTAGCTAACATTATAGTGGATAAATGATTGAGCAAATATATATATATTTTTCAGGATTTCAAAGTAACATCAATTAGGAAAGTAAACTGAATAACTTTTTATAGATTATCGCAGAGAGTTCTGGTATCATTATATCTCTCTTCCTTCAGCTTGCTCCCTTTTATCAGGGGTTGCCACAGCGGAGTGATCCGCACAACTGATTTGGCACATGTTTTATGCCTGATGCCCTTCCTGCTGCAACCCAGCCCTGAGAGTGCACTAACTCATGCAACCTCAGTGCTGGGACACACTTACTCATTCACAGACACACTCACTATGACCAATTTACTTTGTCCAAACCACCTATACTTCCTGTCTTTGGATTGTGGAGGAAACCGAAGCACCCAGAGGAAACCAACGCAGACACAGAGAGAACATGCAAACTCCACACAGAATGGCATCCTGGATGTCAACCTCCGCCAGGACTCAAAGCAAGGACCTTTTTGCTGTGAGGCAACAGTGCTACCCACTGAGCCACCTTGCCACCCAGTTCTGATATCATTATATACCGTTGATATGATCATGATTATGAGATTGAAAGGCCCAAATTAGACATGAGCCCCCCCCCCCCCCACCCCCACCAAGTCAGTTAAAATGGTGTAGTTCACTCAGTTTTGTCATCATTTACTCACCATCTACTTGTTCCAAACCTGTAAGAGTTTCTTTGGTTAAACACAAAAGAAGATATTCTGAAGAATGTTGGTAACCAAACAGCTGTTGGTAGCCATTGACTTCCATAGTATTTGTTTCTTTACTTTGGAAGTCAATGGCTACATCAACTATATGATAATCAACATTCTTCAAAATATCTTACTTTGTGTTCAAATGCATAAAATAATGACTGTGATGAATTTATTTACTCTAGAGGAATGAAAGGTAGTTTTTTTGGTTTGTTTTTAATAGTCTTGAGTTTGACACTGATTTTTAGTTCGTCTGTCCAGTATAATGCTGAAATATCTACTCTGTTTGTGCATTTGATGATGTGATCCTTTCACATGTGTGTGTTTTCACACACTTTGACCTGGACTTGCAATCTCAAAAATTGCCATGGTCAAAGCAGTTTTCCTGTTATAAATCTCCTTACACATACTGAAGTTGAAGGTTTATGTGTGGTACATCCGTATGTGTGTGTGTGTGTGTGTTTGTGTTGTGCAAATTGCTTATATGTGTTTTTCTTGTTTCATTTTATGGGATTTTCATAATGTTTTTCCCCTAGTCCAAAACACAGGCAAATTGCTGCGTAAACCTTTTGCTGGTGTCATTCACGTCAAGTGCTAATTTGCATGATTTGTTTTGCCTCTTATTAAATGTTACTGCTTCCCTACCCATTAGAACAGGCACCTTATAACTCTGCTGACGGCCGCTCAAAAAGACTTGGCCTCACGTGAACCTGTGGTGTTCGTAATAAACGTAATGTCCATAGTGCTCTGGTAATTTGGCAGTGTTGATTTGTTAATCAGCAGAGAAGTGCTTGCGTTTCACTTGGGGAATGAGTCCAACATAAATGCAAATAATGAAGGCTTTGTGTATTTTCTCTCGCTCATGTTGGCACTTTAATAATGACTGGTGTACGTGTGTGTCTGTTTGGGTAGCTTTGGAAAGCTGTGAGATTTGGGGTTTCTGTCTTTTAGTTAATGCACATGCTCTTGTGTAGCTTGTAGTTTACAAAATACTGTATGTGGATGTGAGTATAGAAAAATGCACATGCAGGTTCCGTGTGCTAGTGTGCATACGTGGCTTTCTTTGTGGTGAGCTTTGTCTGAAATTAATTAAGGGGTGTAACAGTAAGCAGAGTTTAGCTGTTTTCAATTGTAACATCACAGATGTGTGAATATTGATCATTCAAATAGAACACACAAAACACCCGAAAAAACAAGTTTGCTTAATTGTATTAAATGTACACTTTTACTGTAGATTACTTCAATTCTTACACAAAAATTGCAGACAATGTAATAATACAATTATTATACAATACAATAAAATTATACAATAAAATACCACTTAAATGTACTTAAAGACAGACACTTTCATTACTTTCTTAACTTAAATTCACTTTAAAAATGTATAATAATGTCAAATTCAAAGTTTTGCCTTAAAATATAAATCATTATGTTTAAATAATCTTTTGTCATGCTTTAAAGTAGTAAACTTATGGTATTGGCTAACATAATAAAGCACATGTAAAGTACTTCATTATGAATTTAACTTGGTGTGTTATTCAGTATTACATTTAAAATTTATATAAATTTATTTTTTGCAAAATAAGATATTTTGCATCTTAATCATTATTCATCAACATTAAAAATGTATTTAAATACATTACATATGCATTTTAACTGAAATGACATTAAAGTATATTTTAGTTGACAATAAATGTTTCTCAGGGATTAAACAGAATTGCATTTTGCAGTACACATCTTCAAAACTGTATTTCAAAGGCAATTATGGAATGAAGATCTCCGACTTAAAGAGGGTCAAAAAAACAAAAACAAAAACAAAACAACAACAACAACAACAACAACAACAAAAAACACTCTAACCTTCAGCTAATTACATTTAATATAAATTTTACCTAGAATACATTTCCATTCAGTTTTAATTAAGATGCAATTAAACATTACATTCAGTTCACACTCTTTTTAAAAGTAAAGTGTACTTCTATTTCACAAAGGCCACTAGAAACCTGAGGGTGGGCTCTTTTCATTTGGGACCAGAGTATCATAGAGTTTACTTACTCTCATTACTAAATAGTCAAGAGACATTCGAGGTGGACTGAAGACTAATCCACTCAGAGAAGCATGACTACAAGAAGATGCACCTCATGTTTGTTTACAGGTGTCCTCTGAGCGACGAAACATATCTGGCCTATTTTGCTCATTATCAGCTGCCGCAATCGTTCACCACCAGAACACCGTGAGCCTTTCCTCAAAGCCCAGCGTTAACTGAACAGGTTTTGGTTACATTGTCTCAGCACAACTTCATCCCTCATGACATCTCACATGGTTCAGCTTGGATACAGAGCCTGCCTCCTCAGGCCGACACAAGATCAGATGTCTCTTATCTCAGACCTGACCTCAACCACCAGCAGCCGATGGTTCAAAGTGCTGTGTCATATTGACAGCATTCCTTGTATTGTAAACTCTGGTGCATTCCCTGTTGAAAAAAACTATCATATTTTGAAGCAGGACAGCTGGGTTAAGCTAGACCTTAGTTGGTCATGAGTTGCTGGTCCTGAGCTGGTCGTGAACAGGAGTTAGTTGCTTAGGACCAGCACGTGACCAGCTTAAACCTGCTCATAACCAACTCAGGACCAGCTAAAACCAGCTCATGACCAACTAAGGACCAGTTTAAACCAGCTCAAACCAGCTGCTGTGCTCTAAAACATACTTAACCAGCATATGCTGTTTTTATTTTTATTTTTTATTTGTATTTTTTCAACAGGGTTAGCATCCCAAACCTTTTTCAGAACCGAAAGATCAGAGAGCTCGCATTGACCACTGTTAGGACTTGTTTGAGCTATGCTCGAAAGATCAGAGAGCTCGCATTGACCACTGTTAAAAAAAAACATTGATCCCACTCTGTTAAAAACTCACTTCAGGGAGCCGCTATCAATATGTGAGAGACTCCCAGAGCTATGCTTATAGGTGGTACGTATAGAAGCCCATTTCTGCAAGTGGATAGGAAAAAAAATGCATGTAATTGTGACTTTGTATCTCACAATTCTGACTTTTTTTCTTTTACCTTTTTCTTTTATTATATTTCTTATATAATTTATATCTCACAATTTAGAGGAAAAAGTCAGCATTTTGAGATGTAAACCCACAATTATAAACTGACAATTCAGATTATTTTACTCTGTATTTACTGTATTTTTTTTATTGTATATATATTTTTAATTGCACAATGATAACTCACAATTGTGAGTTTAAAACAGAATTGAAAAACAAACAAAAAAAAAATTAGAACTGTGAGATTAAAATACTAAATTAAATTACTAAAATAAGTTATAATTGTGAGATATTACGAGTTCGTAACTTTCAATTGTGAAAAATAAACGTATTACCTTGCAATTGTGAGAAAGTCAGAATTTTGAGATATAAATAAAAAATCCCCCTGCACAATAATACTAAATCTTTTACAACTGTCATAATTCAATGCAAGCATTTCTACTGCTCACTTTGCATCAAAGATTTCTTTTGACGCATTTTATTTTTTTTTACAGCGTTGAGCATTGTAACCAATCACACATGTTTCTGTTGAGCTTAAGGTCAATCAGACATGTTTAGATTAGTCACCGCTGACAAAGCGAAAACGCCAAAGTTTTATTCAGTGCGCAATCGTTGACTGAATTCTACTCTCTCATGAATTCCCTCACCATAAACAACATGTGCAGTGCAGATACAATGTAAGTTTGCAGTGTAGTCAGCTTCAGTAATTAAAACATTGAATATGAATGAATGAAGCATTTATATAGGGCTTTATTGTTGTAACACAGTTTGTAGTTCAGGATGAAGGTGGCGGGAACCGGCGAATATTTAAACAAAACTTTAATAATGAAATATACACAAAATAGCACGACAGCCCCTTGCGGAAGAATGTTGTGATCGAACAAAAAAAAAAAAAAAACAATATAGTGTAGGGGTGTTGTTCTCTCTTGTTTTGCTGTGTTGTCTCTTCTTTTTTTATTTTTGGAGCTCCTCTGTGGGACTTGAGACCAGTGAATGGCGCAGGTGTCGCACATTAGCATTTACTCCACCGGCCTCGCTCTGTTCCCACGGCTCTTGGCCCTGCCCCTCTCATCACAATTGTGTATTGCTGTACACACAAAGTGCTTTTACAATCATCATGAGGGGGGTCTCTCCTCAACCACCACAAGTGTGCAGCATCCACCTGGATGATGCGACGGCAGCCGCCATTGCGCTCACCACACACCAGCTACAAGTGGAGAGGAAAGAGAGATAGAGCCAATTCAGTGGATGGGGATTATTAGGAAGACATGATTGACAAGGGCCATTGGAGGGAATTTGGCCAGGACACCGGGGATATACCCCTTCTCTTTATGAGAAGTGCCACTAGGTTGCTGCTGGAAGAGGTGTTAGTGATACCAGCAGGGTCTACCTTTTTTTGTAAAGTTTTTGTCTGAACTGAGCTGAAGTCATGGACCGTTTCACACTTACGAAACAAAAATATAATGCAGTTTATTACATAACACATTTCCCATATATGGAAAATTACATTTTAATATATGGAATGATGGTCTGAATGTATAGAATAAAAGTTTGAATATATAGGACAAAACTTGAATTGGGTGGATGATTGACATTACAGTGTTCACCGGTAATTTGAAACATGTGAATGTTATCTTACTGGTTAAAAAAAAGAAACACTTGCTTGTGTGAACAGCACATTTGTGTAGTTCTGAAAACTAGACGATAATTTAAAACAACAACAACAACAACAACAACAAAAAAACAGTTTTGAAAGACAAAAACTATGACTCCCAAAACAATATTAGGAACCTTAAAAATGGCATAATAGGGGCACTTTAAAGGGATACTCCATCCCAGAATGAAAATTTTGTCATTAATCACTTACTTTACGGGTTCCAAACCCGTAAAAGCTCTGTTCGTCTTTGGAACACAATTAAAGATATTTCGGATGAAAACCTGGAGGCTTGTGACTGTCCCGTAGACTGCCCAGTCAAAAACTGTATCAAGGTCCATAAAAAGAATGAAATTCGTCGTCAGAATACTTCATCTGCCATCAGATGTACTATGTGGGTTATATGAAGTGATGGGAACACTTTTTGTAAGTGAAGAAAACAAAAATAACGATTTTATTCAATAATTACTTTATCAACAGTCTCCTCTGTGTCTCTTCATATCACCGTATGCTATGTATGCTCTTCTGTGTCATCCGCGCCAGAAGGATGTGCTGGTTTATTTCAAATCAAATCTAAATACACGTAGAACCAGCGCATCCTTGTGGTGCGGATGACACAGAAGAGCATACACAGCATACGGTGATACAGAGAGCCCGCTGACAAAGGAATTATTGAATAAAGTCATTATTTTTGTTGTCTTCGCCTACAAAAAGTGTTCCTGTCACTTCATATATCCCAGATTGCACGTCTGAAGGCAGATGGAGTATTCTGATGACGACTTTCAAACCTTTTATGGACCTTGACACTGTTATTTATTTGGCAGTCTATAGGACAGTCTCAAGCCTCCAGGTTTTCATCCAAAATATCTTAAATTGTCTTCTGAAGACGAATGGAGCTTTTACAGGTTTGGAACGACATGGGGCTAAGTGATTAATGATTTTCATTTTGGGATGGAGTACCCCTTTAAGTACTGTCAAATTTGCATTTTAATTCCATACACTGCAATTTTCATTCTATATATTCAGACTTTCATTCCATATATTCAGACTTCCCTTCCATATATTAAAATTTTCATTTTATATTTTAATTATTTTTTAATATATGAATACATATTTTTCAGTATTTGCTTATGTAAGTTATTCATTATGTTTTATTCAATATATTGTATTTTTTTTTATGTATATGTATATCATTCATATATAAGGAAGTATTTTTTGTTTGTGTTTGGTATTTTAGTGATTATATTTTTTTTGAGTTATATTTTTGTTCTGTAAGTGCAGTGATGGGAGACGTTCTTTGCTCGCTTTAGTCCCAGTTTGAGTAGCCATTTTATTTTTCATGGTACTAAGATAAACTATTTCTGTAAGTGCAGTGATGGGAGACGTTCTTTGCTCGCTTTAGTCCCAGTTTGAGTATCTGTAATAGAAGCCAATGACTTTAAGTTTCTTAACTAAAGCAGTAATTGATCTACTAAGATAAACTATGATTTTTTAATACATAAAAAGCAATATACTAATTCTTTAGTATGTTTATCTTTGATTTTTTTATAAGTAAGTATCAGTTTATTTTGTCTGTGTATCCTGCTGAGTATCTTAGGACATTTTTTTAAATATTTATTAATTTATTTATTATTATTATAATAAAAAAGGAAATAATATGATTGTTTATATATATATTTATTATTTTTAATAAATTTTAATTATCATTATTATAAAAACAAGGACAATAATGATGAATTCAATTTATCATTATTATAAAAACAAGGACAATAATGATGATTATAAAAATATTACAGTAAGTTTCTTTTTCGCTCTTAATAATATTTGACAATGGCCAGAAACATACATATATCTATCAAACAGTACTGTACATTCACTTACATGTACACAGAATAAAACACAGAAATAAAAACTTAAAAATTGGCTCTTGTTAATGTTAATAAAATGTAATTGGTAATAGCCTATAGTACATCCTGATTTTGCACAGACGTGTGATGATTTAATGCGTTTTACATATACCAAGTTCTGTCATGACACTCTAGATGCGCAGGCTGATGGGTCCTTCACATAACTGATGATATTCTCAGCATTTAAACGACTTGTCACAAGCTGATTGGTTCATGTTGCATATGAAGCCAATGAGCTTGCTGTTTTACATTTAAATGGCTGATTAGCATTCGCTTGAGCATTGCAGCGTGCTTTCAGTGTTCCTCTGAAACCCTCCAACTTCCCAGCTCCACCTGTATAGATCTGCTACAGGTTATTTTGTATGCTATTTGTGCAGCAGTATGTCTTAAATACTCACAGCACCATATTGGTTTATGTATTGGCGGTAGCAAGTTCCTGAATAATCTACAGATACAGCAATAGCCAACAGCATATATATATATATATATATAATTATGCATAATGATATATATATATATATATATATATATATATATATATATATATATATATATATATAATTTATTTATTTTTTTACACAGGGAGGTTGAGTACGGTGGGATATACACATACCAGGTCCAAACCATCTCCAGTCGGAGCGAGAGTGAATCATCACCTCCATTGACACACCGTCTTGGAGCACCGTACTGTGGAGATGGTCTCATCCAGAGGTATGTGTTTGGATGTGTTTCCAAAGCCTTCAGAGAAGTAGACCTTAATCGGGGACCGGGGCCCACTGGAAAGCCTCAGCAAACTTCCTAGGGGGCTGCAGGATGACTTTCAATTATTTAAATTAATATTAAAATTAAAATAATATATGGGCTTTTGAATATTGTGCTGAATAGTGGGGAGCCAACAAGAACTTTAAATTATTGAAATTAATATATTGTTAAAAATATAATATTTATAAAAAATTTACAATCTAAATGAAAACAGGAAAAAAAAAAAAAAGAGCTTCCAAGATGTAAAGCAGTGCTATTTTGGTATCATTGAAGATATTATTAGAATGTTTATTAATTGTTTTCACTTTTATAATTTCTGTATATATATATATATATATATATATATATATATATTATTATATGTTTTTGGGATTTTTATTAGTTTATGATTTTTCGATGTCTACAGTATATATATATATTTATTATATATTCTATATATATATATATATATATATATATTATATATATATATATATATATATTAATTTTTATTCATTAATTCATAAATTTGATATATAATATATAAATGTAAACTCGGACATATCAATAAGTAAAATCAATCATGTTTCTTTTTTCCTCTCAACTATTGTTGTTATTGAAGAACATGCAGTTCTTGAAAAAGAGTCACAAAATGGTTAAATAATTTACCTATAAGACACTCCAAGAATATGTTAATTTATATTGCAGGTATTGCTTGGTTAATATTATATTTTATAAGAGGCCTTTGAATTGATTTAGAGGGTCATCAGATTAACCTTGCGGCTCGTCTGCACTGCCACAACAAAACTTTTTAAAGTTGTTGGAAAATATACTGCCATATCAAGACTTCAGGCTTCAGATGTTCTTGCTTTTAGCAACACAGATTGATGTCCACCAAGGGAAATAATCATAATGCTTATTACGTATGCATTGATTTATTTTAGGTCCCAGGGAGAGGAATGTGATGATATGAACACTATGAATGGAGACGGCTGCTCTGGCCACTGCAAGGAGGAGCCATTTTTTAACTGTATTGGTAAGTGTGGAGAGAAAGCGTAAGTGCATCATCGGCTCATTACAGCCATCTGTCATACAGCTCCGATTGGGCGTCGGAAAGTGTGGCATGCTTTTAAATGTATTCGCTGCTGTACGTCAGTTTTGGTCGACGGTTTTGCGAGATGTGTTATCGTCTCACTCTGAAAAAAGCATCTTTGAGAGCAGCACTTTAGCTGAGCTCTTTTATTTGCTCCCTCCAGAGTCAAAGCTATTATTTATCACTAGCATTTTGACATCCTTGTAAAATCTGCAACACGATTCATTCAAAACGAACACACTAACAAATTCATGAAGGATGCTTTGGCACCTTCTCTCGCTCTGTATTTTTAATAATAGAATAAGTTCCTGTCTCTGCTTTTATGGTCAGAGCCTGAGGAAAGATTACATCATTGAAAGACAGTGGTAGAATATTTTTTGTTTGTAAGACACAAATGAATAGAGCCTCATAAGTCTGAAATAGACACTTATACTGCTCATGAAATAGATTGATGTTCAGCGGCTTGGCTCGCAAGCCATGTTAGACCAACAGCAAACATTTAACCTGTGAGTGAATGTTGTTACTAATGTCATATGCGAAGGGGTTTGGCAATCACAACCAGTGTTGGGGGTAACACATTACAAGTAACGCAAGTTTCCATAAAAAGTAACTAAGTAGCGCAATTAGTTACTTTTTTAATGGAATAACGCAATATTGTAATGCATTACTTTTAAAAGTAACTTTCCCCAACATTGATCACAACATCGACCACCAAATCGAGTACCAAATAAATGGGCCATTTAATCCCTGAAGTCAGAGAGAGAGAGTGGAAAAAGGTTATGAAAGTTTATATGTGACTAATAAAATTCTAAATATATTAACATTAAAAAAATTGGGGTCTGTCTGATTTAATTTTTATTTTATTTTTATTTTTTTTGGGGGGGGGGTTTAGCAAACATTTATAAATGTTACAAAATATTTCTGTCTCAAACAAATGCTGTTCTTTTGAACTTTCTTTTCATCAAAGAATCCTGAAAAAAAAAATGTTACATGGTTTCCACAAAAATATTATAAAGCACAACTGTTTTCAACATTGATAATAATCAGAAGTGTTTCTTGAGCAGCAAATCAACATATTAGAATGATTTCTGAAGGATCATATGACACTGAAGACTGGAGAAATGATTCTGAAAATTCAGCTTTTGGTCTCAGCAATTAATTACATTGGTAACACTTTAGAATAGGGAACACTTATTCACTGTTAACGACAGATTTTCCCTCAATAAATTCCTAATTTGCTGCTTATTAATAGTTAGTAAGTTAGTTGTTAAGTTTAGGTATTGAGTAGGATTGGGGGTGTAGAATAAGGGCATGTAGAATGAGGCATCAATATGTGGTTAATTAGTACTAATATATGGCTAATATTCTAGTAATAACTAATAATCAACTAGTGAAGATACCTTAAAATAAAGTGTTACCATTACATTTTACAATATATTCACATAGAAACCACTTTTAACAATTTAGCTGAATTTTTGATCAAATAATTTCAGAAAACTTATATATCTATGTGTGTGTGTGTGTGTGTGTGTGTGTGTGTGTGTGTGTGTGTTACGGAGGGAACGAGACAAGAGACGTGTGGATCCATCTGCAAAGCTTTATTAGACAAAGACATAGTCGTAAAATAGGTGAGGTTCTGAAAATGGCAAACAGGTATATTGAGGGCAAGACAAACAGTAGTCTGGTAAACAGGCGTGGGTCAATCAACTGCAAATGTAATCCAACAGGGCAAGACAAAGAGAGATAATCTAGGTACACAGCAATAGTCCAGGCAGGGGCAAAGAGAGTCTGGATAGCAAGACAAAAGAGTAATCCTAGACAGGCAGAAGATCAGGAAATGGGCAACCAGGGGAAGAACAAGACTAGGCTATGACTATGACTATGACTAGAATAAAGGCTCCGTAAATTGGCTCTCATCTAACCAGCGATAAGAGCTAACAATACTCAGCCTGGAAGAGCATGTGAGTCAGGCTTTTTTAGGGTTTGTAATTGGCTGCAGCCATGTGTGTAATCAGAGGGAAATGGATTGTGGGAACTGAAGTCCAGGGTATAGTGTAACAGTCTGTGTAGTGTGAGAGTCCATATGGAGGATAATTACCTCTGGTGGTGAACAAAAGAAGTTCATAGACCGGATTCGTGACAATATGATATGATTTTTCAAAGTTATAGTATGCATTCCACTTTGAGACTGCTGGGGAAGTCATGACCTAGTGGTTAGAGAGTTTGACTCCTAACCCTAAGGTCGAGTCTCGGTCTGGCAATACCACGACTGAGGTGCCCTTGAGCAAGGCACCGAACCCCCAAATGGTCCCCGGGCGCCGCAGCATAAATGGCTGCCCACTGCTCTGGGTGTGTGTTCACGGTGTGTGTGTATTCACTGCTGTGTGTGTGCACTTTGGATGGGTTAAATGCAGAGCACGAATTCTGAGTATGGGTCACCATACTTGGCTGTATGTCACGTCACTTTCACTTTACACAAGCATTGTTTTTTCAGAATATCAGACATTTACACTTTTGCCTGAGAGTTTATTTCTACTATTTGTTGAAGGAATCACATCTGTGTGCCAGCTTGAAATATTTGTCCCCCCCACCCCCTCCAAGGAGCAGCTTCCAGATGCTGCTAGAGCAGTACCTTCTAGGAGGATGGTGGAGCGGAAGTTAAACAGAGGAAGGGATGGAGGACCAGGTCCATGTAGTGGTGGATGATCTGGAGACTGAGTCAAGGCCGGTGGAGCAGAGAACCAGGGCGGACATGAGGAAACAGGAAAACAGGGCTGACCCGGGAGATCAAAAACCACCAGAGGAGGGCAGAAGACCACCATGGTGGAACAGATGGAACAGACGGAACAGAAGACCGCCAGAGCAGGACAGAAGACCACCACAACAGAGCAGACATAGCAGAAGACCACCACAGCAGGGCAGACAACTTCCATGGTGGAGCAGGCAGGACAGAAGTCTACCAGGGTGGAGAAGACATAGTAGAAGACCACCACAGCAGGGCAGAAGACCACCAGAGCAGGGCAGAGAATTTCCAGGGTGGAAAAGGCGGGACAGAACACCACCACGGAAGAACAGACATAGCAGAAGACCACCACGGTGTGGCAGACGGAGCAGAAGACAACCACGGTGGAGCAGACAAAGCAGAAGACAACCATGGCAGAGCAGACATAGCAGAAGACCACCACAGCAGGGAAGAAGACTACCACGGTAGAGCAGATGGATCAGGAACCCCTGGCAGAGACTGGGACCTGGGAAAACTGAGACACAAGAAAAAGACAGTTCATCACTCATCTCCTTGGTGACCACTGAACAGGCAGACAGTTCATAATTAGACTCACTAACTAGGACTGACAATACAGACAGTTCAGACACATTTGGGGAAACAGAACAAGCAGACAGTCCATGAATGGTCTCTATTACAGGTTAATGGGACAGACATGAGCCTCTTTCACGCAGAAATTCCGGAAAATACACAGATAATGTGTCCCGGGATTTGTCCCGGTATCATTTGATTGTGGTTCATTCACACTGACAGTGAATTTCCGAAATCTGAACATTGATCTGATTTCAAAACACCCGGTAAAAGAGTTGCACAATAACGTGCATCATCACTACAACATACCCTTTACGGCATTGGTTTTGGCTTTTGTTCACACAGAGCTTATTCCGGGACTAAACCCGGCAATGTTACTAGGTCCCCAACCCAGGATCGATCCTGGGACGTGTTTGCGTTCACACTGAAGGCACTCTGGCAATTTTCCAGGACCAATGTGCAGTGTAAAAGGGGCTATGGAGTGCATTTATAGTTTCTGGTCTCATGACAGGCAGGGTTAGGGGTTCAAAGGCAGGTTTTTGGGTTGTGACAGACAGGGTTGAAAGTTCCGTGTTGGTTTCCTTGAGAGTGGCTGGACAGACAGACAGACAGTTCAATATCAGACTCGTGTACTGAAACAGGACAGATAATTCAGAGTTAGGTTCATGGACTGAGACTGGTGAGACAAATGGTTCAGAATTAGACACACTTGGGACCTGTGGACCAGCAGACAGATCAAAACCAGGTGCATTGACTGAAACTGGACTAGTAGACATTTCAGTGAGTGACATTACACAGGCAGACAATTCATACTCAAACTCAGTTGAAACAGGACAGACAGATAGTTCAAAGGGAAACTCCTTGGGCCCTATTTTAACGATCTAAATGCAAAGTGTAAAGCGCACGGCGCAGGTGCACACAGGGCGTGTCCAAATCCACTTTTGCTATTTTAACGACGGAAAAACGGTCAGTGGAATTTTTGGAATGGGTTGTCCCTATTCTCTTAATGAGTAAGGGGCGTAACGTTCAATACACCAATCAGAGTGTATTTACACAGATTGGTTTCTTCTCAAGCGAAGAAACCAATCTGCTCGTGCGCGAAGTTAAAGCGCGCGAGCAGATCATCTACGAGACAAGCAGGAATCCACCAAAGCTCCACGCGATGAGTCAGTTAATATATATGTATGTGTATTGGCACGATTGTTCAATTAAATCACCAATTTCATTCATCATTATAAGTAGTAATAGGCTAAATTGCAAATAGGTAGGCTAATTCTAATACATGCAATGACTACATTACATTTTTATATTTATGTAGCCTACACAATAATATTCTTTTACACTGTAATCCTTTTGTTTTTTAATATTTGGCATGTTTGTGTGATGCATCCCTGTGTGTAATAAGCAAAGTCAACGTGCACTGTGGACTCGCCCAGAGGCGCATTTTCTACCAACGCGCTCTTTAAATAACAAAAAAATATTGCGCCATTGACTTTAGACCAGGTTTGAGTTGAGTCTATTTTCAGCTCCTTAAAATAGCAATGCGCCAGCAATGTGCCAGAACACACCTCTTTTTTAGACCAGCCCGCCCATGGGCGCACAAATGGGCGCAAATGCATTTGCTAATTAAACGACGTGGCACTGGACAGGAAAATGCGAACGGCGCCGGACTGAAACTAGCAAACACACTTGCGCTGCGCCTTGCGTGCATTGCGCCAGGTGTATGATAGGGCCCCATTACTGAAACTGGATAGACACGTCGCATTGTGCCAGCCTGATTGGTTGTGACTGGACAGACAGACCATTCCCTAGGGGCCTCTTTGGCGATAACAAACAAGGCTGATAGTTCTAAGACAGCCCCTTCGGCTGGGTTGGGACGGGACAATAGTTTATAATTTTCCAGCATGGTCATGACAGGACAGGCAGAGAGTTCACAGACGGCCTCCATAGCCATGACAGGACAGACAGAGAGTTCACAGATGGCCTCCATAGCCATGACAGGACAGGCAAATTGCTGATAAGTGGATAGCACTGACACCTCTGGAGGTTCTGCAGCGCATGTCACCACCTCTGGGGTTCTACAGCAGTAATATCACGAAACCGGGAGGGTTTATTAACATTCGCCTTAACAGGACAGGTACAGAGTTCTGCAACGGTTCCTTCGACCGCGACATGGCAGGCTGAAAGTGCATTGTTGGCCACCACCACCACGCAAGGAGCTGAAGCGAGTGCCGCGCTGCCTGGGGAGATCCTGCAGCACACCTCTGGAGAAGCTTCAGCAGGTGCCATCGCCTTGGGGGACACAGCAGCAACTGCCACTACTTTGAGAGGTCCTGCAGTTTCAGCCACCACCTCTGGAGACATTATAGTGGGTGACACCATTTATAGAGTTTCAGTGGTGGTGTATGCAGCCCAAATACACCATAATGCGATCCCAACTGTGGGAAGCACTACAGACAGGGGAATCAGTTCAGGAACATGAAGGTTTGAGAACGCTGGTTTAGGGATACCAGCTAGACGTGCTGATACCAGCTAGACATGCTGACACGAGTGGTGGATCCTCCAAGCTGGATGCCAGTCTGGGATACTGAAGAACTGACCTTGAATATCTGGGTGCAACAGACAGGAAGTAACGACCTCTGAATGTTCAGCTGAGATGTGATAAGACTTTGGACAATCAACTGAGACGTGACGAGGCTCTGGATGATCAACTGAGACGTGATGAGGCTCTGGATGATCAGCTGTGATGTGACGAAACTCTGGAAGATTTGTCTTGACTCAGGTAGATCAGCCATGACTTGACTTGACTCAGGAAAATCAGCCGTGACTTGACTTGATTCAGGAATATCAGTTGTAACTTCACTTGACTCAGGAAGATCAGCTGTGAGTTGACTCAGGAGATTATCCAGGTACACAGCAATAGTCCAGGCAGGGGCAAACAGAGTCCAAATGGCAAGATGAAAGAATAATCCAAGACAGGCAGAAGATCATGACACGGGCAACAAGGGGAAGAACAAGACTAGGCTATGACTATGACTACGATTATGACTATGACTATGACTAGAATAAAGGCACCGTAAAGTAGTTATCGGCTAACCAGCGATAAGCGCTAACAATACTCGGCCCAGAAGAGCATGTGAGTTAGGCTTTTGTAGGGTGTGCGATTGGCTGCAGGCATGTGCATAATCAGAGTGAAATGGATTGTGGGAACTGAAGTCCAGGGTATAGTGCAGTGGTTCTCAACCTTTTTTACCTCCATGCCGCACTATGGTCCAAGTGCAAGTCTCGCGGGCCGCACGCATATCATTTACATTTTACGTCACCAATACAAACCAAGCTAATTTATAATATTATAGCCTAAATATTATGATATCTAATCGATTACATTCATTGAAATAAATAAATAATGCTACTCACCATAAAATAAAACACCTGATGCTGTCTGGAGCTGACCAATTTTGTGAAATTCTGCTTGAAGGGAGTAACAGCACAATGAAGTTGCGATTGTAAGATGCAGTCTGTAAGACGCGCACGGGGGCATGACTTGACACGCGACATTGCAGAAAATGTGCATTCACAAATGTAACCTATGCTGATCCAAATATGGAAAGCACTTTTGAATTAGATAATATGAGGTTCTCTCCAGAGATGTTTTGCCACATTTCTTCAATTAAGGATGATTGCTGCGTAGTATGGGTGTTTCCATTTGCCTGAACTTCTTCAAGTGAGTTGCGGAGCAAACCGAAAATCCAGCACTCTCCTTCACTACTGATACTGCGACTATTCTTGTTTTATGTGTTCATTCGCTGGCATTTTCTACATTTCTTTTTTCTCCCTTAAAAACAAATTTGTCCATTCTGATGCTCAATTTTACCGAACTAATGGCTGTTGATGGCTATTTGAATTGAATTCTGCCAAAGTGCGTGCTTATATGTGTTCGTTAAATGCGGAACGTTATGTGAGTAGGTCTGCTTATGTCTGAAAATAATATATGAAAAACAAAATAATTTTACATAAAAACATTAGGCTATAGCTTATATTTCTTTAGTACATTTTTAAATTAATGTAAAAACTAAAATGAATTGTAAAACTGAAAGTAAATTTTTTTAATTGTGTTCAGCATGGTGGGCTGCATTTGAATTCGTGACGGGCCGCGGGTTGAGAACCACTGGTATAGTGTAACAGCCTGTGTAGTCTGAGAGTCCATGTGGTGGATAATTCTGGTGGTGACGACAACAAACGGAAGTTCATAGACTGGATTCGTGACAATATGATATGATCTTTTGAAGTTACAGTATGCATTCCACTTTGAGACTGCTAGTGATATACAAGCATTTTTTTTCTCAGAATATCAGATATTTACACTTTTTTTTGTCTGAGTGTTCATTTCTACCATTTGCTGAAGGAATCACATCTGTGTGGCAGCTTGAAATATTTGTGTTTTTGTGTGAAACCATCAGGCACCATCATGAATGAAGCGTTTGTCTTTCTGACTGTAGAACTGATTGTTTTGTGGCTGCAGTCTGTTGAACCAAAAGATAGCATTTGGTTTTCCTTATCTCAATATAGTGTTATCTGTGTTAGCATTAGAATCAAGTTGCCCAAGGGAGGTGCAATTGCTCGTCTTATCGTATCTGAGGAGTGTAACGGTGTCATGGGTACAGTGTGGCACAGACGTGCATACATGTATGGATGTAGGGTGTGCAAAGGCCATGTGAACGATATATAGGTGTGTGTGTGTGTGTGTGTGTGTGTGTGTGTGTGTGTGTGTGTGTGTGTGTGTGTGTGTGTGTGTGTGTGTGTTTATTCCCTTCTGCAGCCCCTCATTTCAACATCAGCAGAGCTGAGCAAAGGGGAGAGCTGGAATTTATGCAGAGGCTCGAGCCAACTTGGCACTGCAAGCCTTTGTCCTCCTTGCTGGAACCCCTTACACTGAAATACAGACAGACAGACAGACAGACAGACAGACAGAAAGAGAGACAGTCTGTGTTTATCACTAAACATTTGTTCATTATCACTATTTTTGACACTTTCAGTCTTAATACAGTAGTTAAATTTTCTTCATTACGTTTTCCACTGACATGACTTGGAAGTTGATTAAATTTGTACAAACACTTGACGATAAGGTCCCATTAGTTAACATTGGTTAATGCTTTATTAACAATGCATTAACTTACAATTAATGCATTTAATACATTAATGCAATTAATGCATACAATTGTTACATTACTTATTAGTCTTTTGTTAATCTTATTTAATACACATATGACTGTTCATTGCTAGTCCATGTTAGCTCAGGTCCATTAAATAAAATTAACATATACACATTTTGATATATATATATATATATAGTCCAATATATATATATTAATTATTTAGTTTAGTTATATATTAATTAATTTAGTTTTTCTATTAGAAAATTGGGGACCAATTCTCACCATTAACTAACTATTAACGACAACCCCCAATAAACTCGTTATTTTCTGGTTATTAATAATTAAATAAGGTAGTTGTTATGTTTAGGTATGGGGTCCATTTAAGGGATCTAAAATATGCTCATGCAGAAAAAGACATTAATATGTGCTGTATAAGTACTAATAAACAGCCAGTGTACTAGTAATATGCATGCTAATAAGCAACTAGTCAATAGTGAGAATTGGTCCCTAAACGAAAGTGTTACCATATATACTTTAGAACAAATTTTCATTGTTTCAAATGTTCATGTTTACTAATATAGTTAACCGATGGTATCAAATGGAACCTTATTGCAAAGGGTTACCATTAAATTTTGTTAATATTAATTTTAAAATAGTTAATGTCTATAAATTTGTGAATTCATTATAATTCATTTTAGGTGCACTATATTCAATATTCAATTTAATTTGCTAATAAAAAAAGAAATGCCAAAGAGGCAGACAGAAAGACAGAGTAGGAGTGAATGGAAAGACAATGTGGGAGAGAAAATGTGAAAATGGGAGATTTGGGAATGAGAAATAGTGAGAGGAAAAGTAAAGGGTGAGGAACAGCGGCTCCATGGCCTTGAAAACTCATCCCACATATCCCAGAACTCAACAGAGCTCGTGTCTCTCTCATGACCCTGGAAAAAAAAATCTGATGTGTCCGAAACCTAAAAAATCTTACCTTCAGAGGTAGGAAGGCACCAAGGCACATCTGAAACCAATGTTTGCGCAACATCCTGTCTACTAAGATGCCTTCATCTGGCCGGATTCTGAAGGCAGCATAGATGTGTCCAGAGTCCAAAATTAACACCCAAAAGTGCCAAATCTGAGTAAGTTCTCTGCAATTGGCTGGTAACTTTATTAGGACCTGCAGCATGATGGTTAGAAATGCAATTTGATAAGGACAATCTGACCCTCGCTGATGTAAATTGCACGAGTGATTCAAATCAGACATGCTAGGCGTCTGCTACATAAAACATCTGTTGTGATTCTCTAGAACTCCATGTGGTGACACGTATGTTGAATATTGCTCACATTAAGCCATCAAAGTGAACACTTTAGGAGAAAGATCACAAAGTGTCTTCACAGTTTTGAAGTGGGTCCAGTTTCTCTCAGAAACAGAGACTGGCTCTTCTCTGATACGATGCTGTGAATGTGACACAATGACCTGTGGTGTTTGTCCTTAGTATGCAAGGAAAAACTGCCTATCAAACCCACTCAGATGTGGAACAAAATCAAGCATATATAGAGAGAAAAATGCAAAACAATTGCATGGCTAGAAGAGATATTTAAAGTATAGCTGGTAGATGTTCTGAATTCACACTCCGTCGACAGGTTTGGATGATTACTTTGCTACCTATGATATCCAACAATAATCCAATAATCCAATCTTGTGTGCATAGACTAACACAAACAAGGACATTATAGATAGCTAAAACTAAATGGAAAATGAAAACTATATTATATATATATATATATATATATATATATATATTTTTTTTTATAATTATTATATTATTTATTTTTTTTTTTTTTTTTTTTAGACTCTTAGTACTAAACTCCAACAGATAAACAAATATTTCTAACTGACTTCTATACAGAAAGTCACACCATACCTGATAAGTGTTTAATAAAGACCAACTTTCAACACAGTCTCAATGAAAAATAAAAAAATAAAAAATAAATAAATTTGCAAATAATTGCCTCTGCCTACATTTCTGAAGACTCCAAAATGTAAATATCCATGAAATTCACTGGAGTTTCCAGCTGAAATAAACAGTTTAAACAGGCTGTAAAACACCAACAATTCATTTTAGTACGTTTTTAGGGAAATGTTGTACAAACCCGATTCCAAAAAAGTTTGGACACTGTACAAATTGTGAATAAAAAAGAATGCAATGATGTGGAAGTTTCAAATTTCAATATTTTATTCAGAATATAACATAGATAACATATCAAATGTTTAAACACAGAAAATGTATCATTTTAAGGGAAAAATAAGTTGATTTTAAATTTCATGGCATCAACACATCTAAAAAAATTGGGACAAGGCCATGTTTACCACTGTGTGGCATCCCCTCTTCTTTTTATAACAGTCTGCAAACATCTGGGGACTGAGGAGACAAGTTGCTCAAGTTTAGGAATAGGAATGTTGTCCCATTCTTGTCTAATACAGTTGCTCAACTTCTAGTTGCTCAACTGTCTTAGGTCTTCTTTGTCGCAGCTTCCTCTTTATGATGCGCCAAATGTTTTCTATGGGTGAAAGATCTGGACTGAAGGCTGGTCATTTCAGTACCCGGGTCCTTGTTCAACGCAGCCATGATGTTGTAATTGATGCAGTATGTGGTCTGGCATTGTCATGTTGGAAAATGCAAGGTCTTCCCTGAAAGAGACGACGTCTGGATGGGAGCATATGTTGTTCTAGAACTTGGATATACCTTTCAGCATTGATGGTGCCTTTCCAGATGTGTAAGCTGCCCATGCCACACCCACTCATGCAACCCCATACCATCAGAGATGCAGGCTTCTGAACTGAGCGCTGATAACAACTTGGGCTGTCCTTGTCCTCTTTAGTCCGGATGACATGGCGTCCCAGTTTTCCAAAAAGAACTCCAAATTTTGATTTGTCTGACCACAGAACAATTTTCCACTTTGCCACAGTCCATTTTAAATGAGCCTTGGCCCAGAGAAAACACCTGTGCTTCTGGATCATGTTTACATATGGCTTCTTTTTTGACCTATAGAATTTTAGCCGGCAACGGTGAATGGCACGGTGGATTGTGTTCACCGACAATGTTTTCTGGAAATCTTCCTGAGCCCATGTTGTGATTTCCATTACAGTAGCATTCCTGTATGTGATGCAGTGCCGTCTAAGGGCCTGAAGATCACGGGCATCCAGTATGGTTTTCCGGCCTTGACCCTTACGCACAGAGATTGGTCCAGATTCTCTGAATCTTTGGATGATATTATGCACTGTAGATGATGATAACTTCAAACTCTTTGCAATTTTTCTCTGAGAAACTCCTTTCTGATATTGCTCCACTATTTTTCGCCGCAGCATTGGGGGAATTGGTGATCCTCTGCCCATCTTGACTTCTGAGAGACACTGCCACTCTGATAGGCTCTTTTTATACCCAATCATGTTGCCAATTGAGCTAATAAGTTGCAAATTGGTCCTCCAGCTGTTCGTTATATGTAAATTTAACTTTTCCGGCCTCTTATTGCTACCTGTCCCAACTTTTTTGGAATGTGTAGCTCTCATGAAATCCAAAATGAGCCAATATTTGGCATGACATTTCAAAATGTCTCACTTTCAACATTTGACATGTTATCTATATTCTATTGTAAATAAAATATAAGTTTATGAGATTTGTAAATTATTCCATTCCTTTTTTACTCACAATTTACACAGTGTCCCAACTTTTTTGGAATCGGGTTTGTAATATTGCAACGTTGGCCCTAGTTAGGAGCAGAATATCTGTATTTGTACTCGCTTTGTCTGAACAGTTATACAGAGCATTTAAGCATTCATTTGCAGGGTTGATTGCTTACTTAGCCCCATAACAGTATATATTATGAGTAATAATCACACAACAATCATATTTTTTTATGAATAAGCATTTATTAATAAAAATAATGAAACAAAAAAAAAATATTTATAAAACTTTTTCTTCCAACACTTTCAATGTGGTTTGAATGAAGTCAGTTTTTACTTGCAGCGATAGTCCCTAAGGCAGTTCTTTTCATCTGAGAAGCACAGGCGAACATTGCACTTGCTACACAGTGTGTTTGTGTATCCATTATTGCAGTGTCTGCAGCGTCCTCTCTTCGTCTTTACTGGGAAATGTGCAATCATGTCTTTGCATACATCCAGTGGGGGGTGGTCCGATGACCTCTTGGCTGGGGCATTCACATCTGTTGAGAATGGTCTCTTCTGAGGATCCAAAGGCCTCCCTGATGTCACCTTCTGAATATGTTCGTCTTCCCTGAAGATGGTCACCCTATCTTGGGTGTTGTGTTGTGTGTGTTCACCAGGATGAGAGAGGTTGCAAGTTGTGCCTGAAACTGTCTCCTGTTCAATATCTCTTTCTTAGTCATCTTCAGAGCTTTACAGTCCCGCTTGTAGAGGAGCCAGGCGTTAATCACAGCAAGGATGATGGTTTGCCAGAAGATGTAAATGTACCAGCGCTGGGATTTCATGGGGAACTTGTACTTGGCCGCAAATGAGTCCAACAAATCCACACCTCCCATGTGTTTGTTGTAGATACCAACAATGTAAGGCCTCTCAACATCAATTTTTGTCCCAGCACTGAATCTTCTGCACAGGTTCTGGTCCAGCAAAGGATGACACAAGTGTGAACGCTATGTTGTCATACCATTTGACAGTGCAGATGTTGTGGTTCCCCTCCACTCGGACATCAAAGCTTCCTCTCCACTTTTTCTTCAAGCTCTTCTCATCTTCAAGGTTGCAGCTGGGTAGGCGTACCTGCCTCGCTGTTCCCACATAATGGATTCCACGCTCAAGGAGATTGATTACGAATGGGACACCGGTAGTTGTCTGCGCAGATCTTGTAGTTTTGACCCTCTGGAAGTGTGGAGGCGAGCTTCATCACAACATCACCTGACAGTCCAAGTTCAGATTTGGCTTATCGTATTCCATCTACACTCCCTTGGTACACATCAAAGTCACACAGCATACTGGGTTTCCAGTTCTCACCCTCAGTTTGAACCCCCATGGGTGTGGCTTGCCACGCATATACTGCTTGATGTTACAGGCTATTTTGACTACCACTCTGGCCCAGCGTTGTAGAATTACAACATAGACTTAACAAGCTCTAAATCAAATTTGATTAATGTTTTCCAAAATAACTAAATAAGTATGTGTTCTAGACATTGTAATAAACACACACAAACACACACACACACACACACACACAAAATAATAATAATAATAATAAAAATAAAAAAAAATGTAAGGAATTTTACTTACTTGAATCTTTACAAATCCAGTCATGGAAAAAAAGGAGATGAGCTCAACGCGAAGTTTGCAAGTAGAGTGAGTTCATCGCCAGGTGACCGGAGCTATAAACACTTCTTCTATCCAATAGCATTGTGAGGACAAACAATAGAACCCATTAACTATGTAAATGTGGTCTTGAGAAAAAAAAAAAAAAAAAAAAAAAAAAATTTGCAGGCCTTTTTTTTTTAATTGTTAAAAGTAATGTTGTAATTCTGCAACAGTGGGCTTTACAGGGTTAATAAATATTTATTTTCATGTGGTTCCTTTCATAATACAATGTTATGACCTCAAACCTCGTTTGCTAAAGTGGATGATTTGTAAAACAATACATGTTGATGTATGCATCACATAACCAGCTCCATATCTTTGGCTATTTTTACATAGTAAACTTGCTCAGTAGCGCACCCGGTGCAGCATTGCAATGTGGAGCGCTTGGGTACGAGTACCTAAAATGATAAAAGAGCTCAAAGCAATGCATTTTTATCAGACATCTGGTTTTTTTTTTTTTTTAACACTATTGTTTTAGGTTTAGTGTTGGTGGCACATTATTTTCAAACACAATAGAGCATTAGCACAACTCACTGGACATTTCATTTCTGACCTGGCACTATATGTACAACAACCAATGTAATAAAACACTGCCAGAATCATGTTTTGGATAAAAATGAACACACTTTTTAACCGTTTTCATTCTCAAAGAGCCTGGGTTTCACATACTTGTAATTCAGAGCAATTTCTTCTTATAGTGCAGTAAATGTAAAACGTTTTTTTCTTCTTCTTCTTCTTCTTTTTTTTTTTTTCTTTTTTTTTTTTTTTTTTACATCTGGTTATCATTAAATCCAACATATCTTAAATGGTACTTACATATTTTCCAACTGGTTTGATTCTTGTATCAACATCTGAATGAATTCTTTTAAACAGGATAGTCAAATATGAATTATCCTTAAAGCAGATCACAACCTTGATCCCTTGATGGATAGAGTTACAGTACACGGTTTCATTGCATAAAACTGAGTGAAGCATTTTAGCATTTTAGCCTGGCCCATAGGAACATGAGTATAGTAACAGGTATATACATAATTTATAATACTTAAATTTGAAAGCCATTAAAATAAGTATTACTGATGCTGTATATCGGATTGAGTCATATGATCATGCATTAAATTTGACTTTTACTTAATGCAATTTAATGTAGGAAGGACAATGGAATTTGATGGATTTTTTTTGGAGCTCGAACAATAATTGGCAGATAATTCAAGCAATACAGCTACAGAACCCCTCTTTGAAGAACTCTGCATCACATAGTGCTGCCTAAATGATAACCACTACATACAAAGCATATGCATTTGATATTTGTTAGCATGACAACTTTCTTTCTTTCTTTCTTTCTTTCTTTCTTTCTTACTTTCTTTCTTTCTTTCTATTTACTTAATACTCCCTTGTCACTGTGGAGTCTTATGAAACAGGACATGAAATGTGATTTTTTTTTTTTTTTTTTTGGGTTTGGTCTAGTATGACTCTTAGTAATTGCTGAGGAACATTTTAAGCATAAATAAGCAAATGCAATTGGCTATACTGTATACCAAAATATCAGTAGTCAATACCAATGGCAATGCAATTTTCACAGATTTTTTGGATTTTTGAAAATCCTGTATCTTGACAAGCTATAGGTTCATATTTATATTCATATTCAAAGAAAATACACATGAATATTTGTACACATATACACATTTATATTTATATTCAGAGAAAATACACATGCTACAAAGTATGCACTACTTTTTTTATAACCTTTATTTGAAAATGTATATTCAGTGTTTGTAGAATTTGTTTCTTGCTAACATGACTGTATCTCTCTGTCTGTCAAACACAAACATGCACACGTGTGTTCAGATGAGCCCAGCATGTGCTACTATTATGACGGTGATGGCATCTGTGAAGACTTTGAGCGGGAGACGAGCGTGAAGGATTGTGGCCTGTACACGCCAAATGGTTTTCTGGACCAGTGGGCCACCTCAGTGGAAGTGTCCCATGAAGAGAGGCTGTACTGCCCAGCCGACGTGGCTGCTGGATATCCTGCAATTACTAAGGTTAGTGCTCTGCTAGTTTCAGCCTTTGGTGTATTCTCACAGACAGTGATAGAGGTTACCTAGTGGGTGTTTCAGCTCAATTTGTGTCAAAAGCCGTGTGATGAGGCCAATCAGCTTGCTGTAGTCGATCCATCATATCACTGTACATTTTGCATGACTGAACTTTGCATTTCCAGCATTCACTCATGTCGCCTCAAACAAACAACTCTCTTTCAAAATGAATGGCTTCTGGTCACTATGTCACTATAAATTGGTGTCAGTGGGAATGACCTTTAGACACTTTGCACATTCATAGACCAGCCACAGTGTATTCACCTATTATCCGATGAATGTTGCTCAGTGAAAAAGTTCTTAATTTGACGAGGTTATATTATTGGATGACTTAACACAACATATGTCATTTTTAGCAGTAAATAAGTTGTTTAGAGTTTCATGCGACATTGAAGTGAAATCAGACTTCATTTGTCCCAGCGGAAAGTGTAATTAAACCGTCTACACATAATTACACAATGTATTGAATGTTTGAGCCTTTTAACCCTGTAAAGCCTGACTTCTGATTTGACAAAATATAACAAAAATCTAAAATTAAATGTTGTGAATGTATATTTACTCAATAATCCACTATTTTGTTGAGGGGCGTTAAAATGACAGTTTTCACTTGAGATTCTAAGCCAAATTACAGGAGGGTAAAATCACTTTAGAAAGATGGAAGCATCATTATGTTATTTTCACCCAGAGATCAGCAGGTCTATTGGTAAAATCTGTTGACTTTAGCAATCTTTGTTGTATCATATGCCAATGACCCCCAAAGTTTGCATGTCTGTACCTCAAGAAGTATTAAAGATATCTTAATTCCCTTTTTAGAATTTGGGTTTTAACAAACTTTTATTTTGGTATCTTTGGCTCTATCTGGTCCCAATCCACCAAAACTGGAATCTCACTGTGGTTCCAGCAGTAAATTGTTAAATTGTACACATTTTCAGTGGCCAAAAACGAAATGTGGGTCCCTTTGCATTCAGCTAATACTTTTTCTTTTAAAGTGGAATGTCTGAAGAACAAACAATGTTGAAACTAGAAATGTATCTTGTTTCCCTTTATCAAAACATTGCATAGAACATACCTGTCTGAGTTTCATAAATATTCTTTTTCCAAAGTTTGCATGCTTGTAACTCAAGAAAATGAAGGATATGTCAGTATCATTTAAAACTGTGGTTTTTAATAAACTTCTCATTTTTAAAGTACTATTTGGTTCAATCCCAGAGAAATGGGGAGCCCAATGTGACTCAATGCCCAATTTGTTGAATTTTACCCATTTTCAATGGCTGAAAACCAAATGTGGTCACTTTGCATACAGCTGATTCTTATTGGGTTTAAAGAACAATGTCTGAAGAAAAAATAATTTTGAAAGAAGAAATTTATCTTGTTTCCCAATATCATAGAGCAGTGGTTCTCAACCACATTCCTGGAGGACCCCCAACACTGCACTGTTTGCATGTCTCCTTTGTCTGACACACCCATTTCAAGTTTGTGAGTCTCTACTTATAAGCAGGTGATCTGAATCAGATGTGTTTGATTAAGGATACATGCAAAATACGTGATGGGGGTCCTCCAGGAATGTGGTTGAGAACCACTGGCATAGAATGTATCTTACAACAGTCATGTTAACAAAGTTTGCACACCTGTAACTCAAGAAGTATTAAAAATGTCTTAATATCCTTTTAAATTGTGGTTCTTAATGAACTTTTCTGCTGGAGTCTTAATTTTTAGGCCCTATATGGTTCAGTCCCAGATATATCAGGATCTCAATGTGGCTCCATGTCCAAATGGTTAAATCTTACCCATTGGTTGAAAAACAAATGTTTTTGTGTTTATCTAGTTATGACTGTTGACACAACAGATATGCAAATGAAAACAGTAACCCAGGGTTTAGGAATATATAGTGTGACATGTCAGATTATGAATGTAAAGCATAAGCAATGTGAAACTTAAAATAAGATTACACATTATCCCATTCACTCAGGGTTAAGAATTGCCAAACATTAACTATTTCAAGTTTAAGAGACCATAAATGTTTCAAAGGTTAAGGTACTATCAGTGATTCTGCCAAATATGCCCATTAGGAGTGGATACTACTTGATCTATGACTCTGCTTTACATTTTATAAAAAAAATAAAATAATAATAATCAAAGTGAGGCAAATCTTTGTTTATTGATGTGAATAAAATGTGTGATTACAGCAACCACGCTTCCCTTTGAGGTGTGGGATTTCTTTCAAAAATGTAGTTAAAATACTGCATATTTGAACTCTTGGTAACTTATATATACAAATTAAAAAAAGGGAAAACACGTCTAAGCTTGATATAGAATACAGCAGTCCACTTAACAGGCAGCTCTCTTTTAACACAGACTTTTAAGAAGGGATGGATGTTTGCTTCAAGAGATAGGCCAGGTAAGTGAAATTATATTATATTGTTGTATGTGTGTCGTTTTCTTTACATTTTCTGACTAAAAGCAACCAAAAAGCCATTTTAAAGCGGTTAAGCAAATAATAATAATAATCGGCAGGGATCCCAGACCAATACAATTAGTGTGCCTCCTCTATTTTAAAACCCACGAGCCGCCACTGTCTATGCATATTGTTTTAATAGAGGGAAACAAGTTACAACTCAATGTTATTTATTTTTCAAACATTTGTCTTTAAATACAGTTAGTATCAGCTGTATACAAAGTGACCATCATTTGATTTTTGACCTCTGAAAATGGGTAATTTTCTTTTTTTTTTTTTTTTTTTTTTTTTTTGCCCAGCCACCACCCCCCCGTCTTCGGAGGTCAACTTTATTTTTATTCATATAACAAAATAAGACAGATCATATATTTGTAAATAATAAAGAGTGACAAGCCGTAACAGGGAGACAGGGAGGTACACAGACAGACGGTCAGACAGACACACGGCCAGATAGACAGATAGACAGACAGACAGACAGACAGACAGATAAACAGTCAGACAGACAGACAGACAGAGAATAGTTATAAGTGTGAGATTGGTATGTCTGTAAGTGTGTGACTGTTAGGTGTTATTAAGGCAGATATATTGGGGGGGGGGGGGTAAGGATGGTTGGAGGGGAGGGGTGGAGAGGGGGTGAGTGGGAAAGTACGTGGTTTACATCAGCTGTTGAATTTGTAGAAAGGTTATGAGAGGATTCCAGGTTTTTTTGAAGGCAGATATATTGTTCTTTTTATGAGCTATGGTTTCTTCTGTCAAAATGAATTCTGTGATTAAGTTAGTCCAATGGGAAAAAATGACAAGAAGATTTTGATTTCCAGTTTTGAAAGATTATTTTTTTAGCGATTGCTAGAGAGACAAGAACTGGGGTTTTGTATTTGGAAGGGATAGAGGTTTCTGAAGTGTCTCCCAGGAGACAAAGTGCAGGAGACAGTGGGACTCTGCAGTCCAGGATTGAAGATAGTGTGTTGGTTAATGTGGTCCAAAGAGAGTGAACAGGCTGGCAGAGCCAGGTTGTGTGGAGATAGGTGTCTGTGCTCCCAGAGGTGCACTGTGAGCAAATGTCTGTGTCAGATAATTTCATTTTAAATAGTTTACTCTGAGTGATGTGGATTCTGTGGATGGTTTTATATTGTATGAGTTGTAAATTGGTGTTGGTGGTCATAGAAAAGGTGTTCCTGCAGATTTGCGTCCAGAAATCCGGGTCGGAGGATAGTATGAGGTCACTTTCCCACTTCCCCTTGGGCAGGGTTATTGTGGGGTTTAGATGAAGTGATGAGGCTGTAGAGTTTAGATATAAGTTTTCTTGGGTGGTTGCCTATCTCTAATAACTTATAACTTATTTTAGAAGGCTGTAGGGTATTAGTTAGTTATTTTGCTTTGAATTAAAAATTTAAGCTGTTGGTAGTGGAGAAATTGGTCTCTCCCAATCCCGAATTTCTGGACAATTGAGGGGAATGACATAAATTTATGATTTTCAAATACGTGGTGAAGGTGGGTGATGCCATTTGGGGAAGTGGATTGGTTTATTGTAAAGACGGAGGTCAGGGTTGTGCCAGATTGGGGTAAACCTACTTGGAGCTTGGGGTGATTTGGTGATTTTATTAGTTTTCCACCAGGCTGACAGAGTTGTTGCTATTGTAATGTTATGATAGAAGTCTAGTTTTTTGATTGACTGTGGTAGAAAGGGGAGGTGCTGCGATTGAGTTGGGGGAGCACAAGTATTGCTCAAGATCAAGCCATGGATCGGAATGTGTCTGTTGTTGAGTCCATTTATATAGGTGGAGTTTGTAATTGGTTTGCCAGGTAATAGTGCATGAAATTTGGTGCTTCAAGTCCGCCTAAGTGTTTTGCGTTTTGAAGTTTTGTAAGTGCTATCCTTGGTTTTTTTTATTTTTCCAGTAGAAGTGAGTGGCGAGGGAATTTAATTTTTTGAACCAATAGTCTGTCGGGGTAATTGGGATCATTGAAAATAGGTAATTGATCTGGGGGAGTATCTTCATTTTGATTGTTGCTATACGGCCTGTGAGTGTGAGTGGGAGCTTGTTCCATCGTTTATAATCATCTTCTATTTTCTTGAGGCATAGTTGAGGTTGAATAGCTCTGACAGCCTGGGGGAAATTGATATGCCTAAATACTTGATGTTACCCATGTTGAGGGGAAGGGAGGGGTCATGAGCTGCAGAGTCCACATCGTCTCCTAATAGCAGAAGTATAGTTGATTTATTCCAGTTGATTTTGTAGTGAGAGACTTTTGAGAATTTGTTGATGACATTGAATGCTTCGTTAAGTGATTGGGATGGAGTTTGTAAGTATAATAGTAAATCATCTGCATATAGACTAATTTTGTGTTGAGAGTTGTTGACTTGGATTCCTTTAATTTAATTGTTTTGGCGTATTGCTGCTGCGAGTGGTTCGATGAATATGGCAAAGAGGGATGGAGAGAGTGGGCATCCCTGTCTGGTTCCTTGGTGCAGAGTGAAGCTTGGTGAAGTGATCCCATTTGTGATGACTGCGGCCCTTGGAGAAGTGTATAGTGTTGTTATCCATTGAATGAATGACTCTCCAAAACAGAATTTACGGAGGGTGGTGAATAAAAATGTCCAGTTGACCTTGTCGAATGCTTTTTCTGCGTCTAGTGATGCAACTATAGTTTTTTGTGACTGTCCTTGTGCAATGCTGATGAGATTAAAAAGTCTGCGGATATTGTCTTTTGCATTTCTATTTTTGATGAAGCCTGTCTGGTCTGGGTGAATTAGTGAATGCATAACTGTTTCAATCCTGGTAGTTAGAGTCTTTGTTATAATTTTCAGATCAGTGTTGATTAATGAAAGTGGGCGGTAACTAGAGGGATGTGTTGTTGGGTCCTTATTGGGTTCAAAATATTGGGTTTTAATGAGCGCTGTGTTCATATGTGTGGGAATGGTACATGTAGTTTGGATTTCTGTGAGTAATTTGTTAAAAAGTGGAGATAAGATGTCCCAAAGTGTTTGTAGAATTCTGCCGGTAGTCCGTCGGGTCCAGGTGATTTATTGTTTTGCATGCTTTGTAAGGCTTTGATAAGTTCTTCAGGGATGATGGATTGTTCTAAAAAGTTTGCTTGTTCTGTGGTTAATGAGGGAAGGTCCAGATTGTTAAGAAAAGAGTCAATTTCAGATTGTAGAGGTTGGGTGCCGTTAGTGTACAAAGAACTGTAGAAATGGCGAAAAGAATTATTGATTTCTTGAGGATCCTGCGTAGTTTTGCCTGAAGTGTCCAGAATAGATGGGATAAGTGATTTGTCTTTTTTGTATTGTAACATGTTTGCCAAATACTTGCCTGCTATATTGCTGAGGTGAAACTGATCATATTTGAGTTGCTGTATACAGAACTGGTAATTTTCAGCAATTTGGACATGAAGACATTGAGATCCCGATATCTTTGGGATTAAACCATATAGGGCCTTGCAAATAATGATTCAATAAGAAACATTTGTTAAGAATCAGAATGTCAAATCATATTTTGATATCTTCTTGAGTTACAGGCACACAATGACCCATTTGTCACTCTATATCTCCAAAAATATGTCTTAATAAGATAATATTGAAATGCTTAGTTTAATGATCAAAACATATAATGAAATACATTTTGTATTTTTTTTTTTTGATTAATTGTTGATAATCAAGTAAACCTAAGCTTCATACCAGTAAGTGTTAATATCTAATTATTACTAACAATATGAGAGATATTCATACATTTACTTACTAAAATCATCAAAGATGGCTTTATATGGTTAAGCTTTTTAGAACTCTTGCTGACTTTTGCAAAAGATGGCCCTTTTCATTTAAGAACTTTGGCTTGCCACAAATACTTGCATCAGTTCCTTCAGTAAGCCTGCAGATAAAATATCTAGAGCTGAGTGGACCATAAAGTTGTCTGCGAAATTACACGCCGACCTCAGTGTCAAACAGCACTTGTGCACAATGTCCTGGCCTGTTGCCTTCTATGAACAGGCTGTGTTAAAAAATGTCTGTTTCCTAAATTGTTCAGTACGTAATCATTCCAAAAATAAAATGTGCAAATTACACACTACATTATAGTTTGAAAATATTGCCACTGTCTAAATAATATAGATTTTGCTTCTTAACGCAAAACAATATTTTTGAATAGATTGAATATGTCCTGAACAGTTTTCCTGAAATTCACATATTTCATTCATACTCTTAAACATGTAACGCACATGACTCTAGCTTCATCTGGCTCTTAGAGTGCCATCTGCCGTCTGTAGTGCAGTTTGAAGTGGCCCATCAGGGCTATTTAAATACTTGCATATTTGAAATTATTGTGTTGTTTTCTTCAGTTCTTGTTGTGTCCCCTCATTCAGAAGGGATTGTACATGTCCCGTACTTTCAAGGCCCGTTCACCCTTGCAGGGAACTGAGCGTAGCCGATAGGGATCTATCTGCTGGGATAATTTCAGAGTGCGGGGGAGTTACAGGGTCTTTGCTGGAGCATCAGATGCCAGTGGGCCTGGAGCCACTGCTTCAAGCTATTTGCCGTGAAGAACAAACTGATCTTTAGATCAAGGGAGCACATTTTCATTTACATGACAGCCACATCTGAAAACTTACACACTGTAACATCTCTGCTCACCACCTGACATTTTAAAGGCCTGATGTCTGTCTTATAGAGAACACGGTGTCTTTTCTTCTGTGTGGCCTGGAAAAGATGCTTTTGATTTAGGTGTTTTGCAGTTACACTAGTCTTTTGTCGTCCATTAAAAAAAAAAAAAAAAAAAAAAAAAAAATTAATACTAATTAATCAAAGAGCATTTACGTACTGTAGATTTCAGTGAAAAGTTCTGTGTTATCTGACTGTTGAGAAGTCAGTGATCTTTCACAGATGACTCGTACATCACCAGTGTGAGGAAGATTAAATTATGATTAGCCTGACAAGCTACACTTTCAATTAAAGTAGTTAAATTGCAGTCAAACTACTTTTTCGAATAGTTAGCAAACTTTAAGTTAATTACCAAATAATATGATTTAAAACAAGTGCAGCATTTGGGAGAAATGCAACAAAGTTCTTTTCACACTTGAAAAATATGGCAATATATAAAAATGAGCAATATTAATACATGGACTTATGTATACCTTAAATATACCAATTTTAAAACTAACAATTATGTCTGTTTCATTTAAATTATTGTAGAGATACTGCACATAATTGTCGTGTGATCATATATCTCACATGGAATGTTTAAACATTAATATAGGTGTTTAAAAAGTGACAAATATGCATGATATAGTATCTTAGTTTAATGTTACTCTTCACTAATTGAGATTTCTGAGACATGCACAATAACATGAGACTACACTCTACAAAAATTAAAGGTTCCAGAAGGTGGTTTTTGCAGTGTTGCCATAGAAGAACAATTCTTTTTGGTTTGCCAAAGAACCATTCTCATGGCAGTTCTCATCGTTTTTTTTTTTTTTTTTTTTTTTTTCATAGTGTGGAGAAAATGAAATAATCCAAAACCCTTTTTCCACTATAAATAACATTTATGCAGTAAAAAAGTGTCCATGGACGTTAAAAATTCTAATGGAACAATATGTCAGTAAAGCATTTTATATATACAGTGCCCTCCATAAGTATTGGAACAGTAAAGACAAAATTGTTCTGTTTGCTGTGGAGTCAAGAAATCTGTAAATATGAAACAAAAGTACAGAATGTCACATTTTATTATTGGGTGATTCAACACAAAGATGTTTTACCAGCTAAGAAGATCAGCACTTTTAGAGTTTCATCTCCCTATCTGATGTGAGCATAAGTATTGGAACAGTTGCCTCACAGGTCTTTCTAAGTGATCAGCTGTGTCCTGTTGCATTAATTCTTCAGATATTAACAGCAGGGAATGTGTCTTATCAGTTATATCCATAGCTTCTGCATTCTAAGTTTGCATTCGATGATGACACACACAAACCCGGATGAAGAGGAGGAAGCCAACTCTGAAAGAAAAGCAAGCAATTTGGATGCTAAAAGAAAAGAGGAAGTCAATTAGAACTATAGGAAAAACAAAGGGCATGGAGAAATCAAGAGTTTGAAAACTACCGGCGACATCAGCAACCAACGACGACCTGATCGGCTAAGAAAAACAACAGTAGTCGATGACAGACAAATCATGAAAGCTGTGAAAATGAACCCTAAAATACATGTCTGTAAAATCGCCAACAACCTCCAGAAAGCTGGGGTGATGCTCTGTCAATCTACAGTCCGCAAAAGAATTTGACAGAGAATTACAGAAGCTACACAGCAAGATGCAAACCTCTGATCAGCACCAAAAATAGAAAGGCAAGATTCTTCACAAATGTGAGCCAGTAGAGTTTTGGAACTGAGTTGATGGACCGATGAGACAAAGATTAACCTTATCTAAGTGATTGGAAAGCAAAAGTGTGGAGAAAAAAGGGAACTGCAAATGATTCTAAGCATACAACCTCATCTGTAAAGCTTGGTGGAGGTGGTGTCATGGCATGGGCATGCATGGCTGTCTCTAGAACAGGACCTCTTAATTTTAATGAAGTCTTAATGTATGATGGCAGTAGCAGAATGAATTTGGAAGGGTACAAAATCATCTTGGCTACTAATATTCAAGAAAATGCCACCAAAAACTCATTAGAAAGCACTTCATATTGGATCAGGACAACGACCCAAAACACCCTGCCAGTTCAGTCAAGGACTTTATCAGGGCAAAGAAATGTAAAGTCTTAGATTGCCCAAATCAATCTCCAGATTTAAATAATTTCACCAGCTGAAGAGGAGACTAAAGACAGAAACTCCCTAAACAAGCAACAGTTGGAATTGGCTGCATTAAAGGCTGGGGAAAAGCATTTCAAAGCATAAGACCAAGAGTCTGGTGATGTCTATGGGTTGCAGACTCACTGCTCTGATTGCATGCATGGGATCTGCAACTAAATATTAGCTTTTAATCTTTTACACCTGCCTTAAATTCAACTATTCCAATACTTATGCTCACATCAAATAGTGGGATGAACTCTAAAAGTGCTGTCCTTTTTATTTGGTAAAACATGTATGTGTCGAAAGACCTAATAACAAAATGTGACATTCTGTAGTTTTGTCGCATATTCATATTTTAATCATATTTGCAAATGTCTTGACTCCAAAGCAGAAAAAACAATTTTGTCTTTACTGTTCCAGTACTTATGGAGGGCACTGTACATATGCATTATATAATATATAATATGTGTACAATGTATCCATCTGATTTGAACTTGATTTACACTGTAATTTTAAATATGTTCGTTAAAGTTGTACTTTATCCTAGTGCACTTTAATGTGATATTCAGCTTCAGGCACATCCTTATTTTGTACAATAATAAAATAGTATGCATGTGTGCTATTCATCCTTTGTAAATATAATGGCTTTTACTCTTATGATTTGGAAATAGTATCCACAGTTACTTTTATATAGCACACAGTTTCATGAATGCAACCTTTCCAATTCTGTGCATGTTTAAAAGCCTGGGAGGAAAGTCTTTGGGTTGTTACACAGACCAGCTAATCATGCATCAAAATTACTGTTGACTTGCTCCTAATTTTACCTGTCTCTTGGGCTAATTGCTGCTGGGGTCAGTTGAGGTGCTTTTTACACCCACCTGGCCAAGCACAAACAGGACTCAGAGTTCTCCGATGTAATAATGCTTGAACAAAACATCTTGTTCATATGGTGGTACCATTGGGATGCTGCTTTTAGCTGACACTGGTCTGGGGGGAATTCACCAGTTAACAGTTAGTAAGCACATGCTAGCATAGCGTGGTCACATAATGCAGCCAGCTGATCTCAAAGGCGTCCATGCTCCTCAGCAAGCAATGACGCAAGCTCCATTGCCCTGGAGGCCTAATGACGGCACACAGAAGTTTATTGTGCTGCTGGAGTCTGCGTGTGAACAGACACAATCACAAAACGCTGGCAAGGTCTTGCAAGGTAGGAGTGACAGATGAGTCACGTCCATTTCCTTGCGGGTCACTAATCGTCTTCAGCAATGCTTTGATTGCTGTGCTGCAATGTGGCAAGATAACTTGGTTTGGTCTACTCTCAGGGTTAGAAAAGTGACGTGACAAACAGCCAAGTATGGTGACCCATACTCAGAATTCGTGCTCTACATTTAACCCATCCAAAGTGGACACACACAGCAGTGAACACACACACACCGTGAACACACACCCAGAGCAGTGGGCAGCCATTTATGCTCCCAGGGAGCAGTTGGGGGTACGGTGCCTTGCTCAAGGACACCTCAGTCGTGGTATTGCCAGCCCGAGACTCAAACCCACAACCTTAGGGTTAGGAGTCAAACTCTCTAACCACTAGGCCACGACTTCCCCATCAACTGATTTTGTGTAAATTTAATTTAAGAATTTAAATTGAATTATTTGTGAAACCAGAAAAGGGGCAGTTGTTTTGCCATACTGTTGATCTACTTCTGCTTCATTTATAATTAAAAAGACCATTTGGTTTTCCTACTGAAGACTGGACTAGCAACCTCCATTTACACTGCTGGCTGTTAACAAGTCAGGGTTTTTGGTCGCTTTTTGAACTAGGGCTGTTTATGTGATGTGGAGGTAGCTCACAGACAGACCGCTCTTGGGGAGCCATTGGGCAACCGCACATTTTCCTTGTATACCCACAGCTGCGAGAGCCAATGCTTCAGGCCTGACACACTAGATGAAGCCATACCAGGTGCTATCCCAGTTATGAGATCAGTGCTGTCATAAACCATCTGGGTTGATATGGTTGAGGTTGCACCTCAACGAGAAGAATGGTTCCACTCTCAGCACTGATTTTGTGACAGATTTTGAGCCTTTCTGCATGGTTTCCAAAGGATGTTACCTCACATGGCAAGCTTTGTTCGGGGTTAGGTTCTTTTCGTGGTTGTTTTTTGTAGTTATGGTTTTTCTTTCGATAAATATCTTGCAGATGTTAGGTGGTTAGTTGGCAAAGCATTGTCTTATTTGTCCCAATTTTGCAGGAAAAACAAGTTCAAGTTTATCCAATGTGGGCAGGGAAAATAAACAAGAAAATATGCAAATAAATTCCAAACAAGAAACACTCATTTCCCTTAAAAATTGTTTGTGCATGCAGAAGAAAAGCAACAGTAGAGTTGAAAGTCTTTAAGAAGGAAAAACAAAGACGAAATGCCTCTAAATGATCACAATGACACGAATAGGTTAATTTTTCAGCATATTGCACTTTTGATTTTGGTGCTGCCCTCTGTCGATCCGAATACAACTCCCGGGCTTATATTAAAACAACAGATCAAACTTTCACACTTTTGCTGACAAATAAACAAGGACATAAAGAACACAGAGAAAGAGTGCACATTGTTCATGAACATATACTAAAGACATTGTAACAATACAAAGCTGATTGAAAATCAAACTTATCGTTTAATCAAGCGATCCAGGGATTGATTCGATGCCAGGTCGCACAGCTGTTCTTCAGTAAGCTTTTGAGAACCCTGCAGTTTGATCTGGCTGAGTCAAGCCTGGAGTACTTTGTTTTACCTCTGCAGAGGACACCTGTTGTATTTCCACATCTTTTCTAAAAGATTACGGAAACTGTGCTCTTTTTTTGGCACAGCAAACATGGACACTACTGAACTTTGACATGTCTGAATGATTGGCTTAGTTCACAAGTTCAGATATTCATGTAATCCTTCATGAAGAGGAGGTATACACATTTTGTTTGCCGTCCATAATGGAGTGTTCAAAGCTTTGAGATTCACCCTGAGCTCAAAGTACCCCCCAGGACAGTTGTTCTCAACAAAGGATGGTTTGATCCCAGCTACGACCCAGCAAAGAAAATACGCTAATATACACTTGTTCAGGTGCCGATTGGACACCCAAGCTTTTGTAAGGAACTCCATTTAATGCAGTCAGTTCATATGGAGCTTTCATATGTGCATTGGAACCTAACAGTGGGGCCTCAGCTGAACTGAGCAAGAAGAGTTTTGCTCATGCAGACAGATGATGGACAGGTACGCAGGAGGCCTGCCCCTCTGGCTCCCAATGATTCTTCTCCATTTCCCTTTTATCTTAAGTGGTGATTTACAAACACAATCTTGGGGTTTGGCTGTGGTTCTGTGTATATATGTCTGTAGTAAGGTGGTGGTGGGGGAGGGATTTCTACTGCACAACTACACAGCTGGTAGACATTAGCTCTTGGACACAATTGTCAAACCATTCCAGGGTTACTTTGTTTTCAGGAGTTAATGCTTGAGGTTGTTTGCTTATAATTAACTTCACATTGAAACATCCAGTTGCTGGGTCGACCTTGGTGCTGGTTATGAGTGCAGTTTTTCTGCATGTCGCCTGCTATGCTACACATACATATCACGTGTAGGACACGGTGAGAAAAATAGCTACTTCTTCACAAATGTACGTCACTTCATGCAATTTTCTACGCTTGAGACCAAGTCGCCAAACCACACCAAGTTGAACAGTGATCCACCTTACTTTCTTGACCAGCCTCATAGCACAAGATTTCAATTTAGGTTTTTTTTTTTTTTTTTTTTTTTTTTTTGATTGGTTTTCCTCTCGGTGGAGAAAAAAAAATAAAATACCAAAACTGGCTCCAAGCACTGAGTGTTGATTTTTCCAGCTCCTTTTATAATTTACAGCCTGTCCTCACATTCCAGTAACCTGTGGTTTGAGTCAATAAGATGTAGATCATTTGTTTTATTGGTTTATTTAGCCCCTCATGCTGGGCTATTGGTGGGCTTTTCCTGGAGGTGATGTCGTGGTTTACAATGATGTCACAGGCCTGCTATGCATCTGCAGGGAGACTTCCACCACCCACTGATAGGTAGCCATTCCCCCAATGACCTCAACAAATCAGTGATAAATACACACTGAGGAGACGAGAAGCCACTGTAGAGGTAGAGTTTTGTAGTTTCCTTTGTGAAAAGTACACTTTAGCATACTTTTAAAAAGAGTACATATTATGGAAATAATCCACTTTAACAGAATAAATTTTAAGGCAGAATGAATGTAATGTTTTTGACACTTAAAATACATTTGAATTATAGTAAAAATATAATACATACACGGGTTTGGTTGTAGGTTTGTTGCTTCTTATAAACATGATAAAAGTGCATGCCTTGCACTGAGAAAAATAAATAAATAAAGTGCTACCTGTGGTTGCAATGCTTGGAAATGCAATATAGCTTTATTCCCTTAAGGTGCCAGATCATACATGACACACCAACAAATCTCTTGGTCAAATGCTTGATTATTTCTCTCTGTGGTTTCCATAGTGGCTCCAGTTACATGTATCATATTTCATATGGTCAGGAGAATGGGCGAAACATGGTGTCCTTGTCTAATGTCATGATGTGTGCAGCTCTTTTTTTTTTAGTGAGGTTCGATAAAATCACTTTCTCAGTATTCTCAACACATCACACGATGCAGATCAGGGTAGACATTGTTTTCAGAGCTGTCCACCAGCAGTACGACTAGACAATACAACACTAATTAAAAACCACATGCTTCTTCCTTAAAATGGACTGCAAAATGCCATATAATATGGTCATTATTGATTATGTGAATTTTGCCAACATTGGAATATATATATATATATATATATATATATATATATATATATATATTCATACTCCAGTGTTGGGCAAAATTCACATGATATACAGTATGTATATTGTCTGTCCCTAGACGTGCCAGTCCAAAGTGTTTGACCTTTCTGATGGAGTGTCTCAGTATGCCTGGTTTCCATGTCGAGAGGCCCAGGGTGTTTCTTGGTATCCTCAGTACTGGTTAAAGGTGAGATTAGTTTTTTATTATTTTAATTTCATTTGACATATTGGGAGATTTCAACTATAAATATGATTAACACCAAAGTAGCTGTTATGATACATTACAAAATGTGAGCTGCTGTGTTATGCAGGTTTATTAATTACTTTAGGGTGAAACACTACTGGTGAAGAGTATCAACTTTTAATGAATTATTATCGCTGTCCTGTAGGTGAGGGAAATGGGATGAGAAAGAAGAATTTTAAATTTTTTTAAACCAGAAAAATATATATATATATAAAAAAAAAAAAAAACTCTAACCAAAATCACAGGAGAGAGAGAGAAAATAAAGCACTGCAGTGCAGCAATACAAGACATAGAACTGAAAGAGGGCAAGATATACTAGAACTGATGAGGCTTTAAACAAGAAACAGGTGTGAAAATTAACAATTATGTTGCTATGGTGACAAATGAAAAGCAGGAGCACGGAGAAAAAAAAAAAAAAACCCTGGTCATACAATCTAAAAACCCAAGACACAGAACCTAATCATAACACTCATTATGCTTCCCCAGTTAATTTAATCGCAGTACATTAAGACATTATTACCAGTGTAGAAGTTTCAATATGCAAATAAAAACAACCAGAACATAAATCTGAATATTAGAATGCCTGGTTTAAAATTCATGTTTTACTTTGTTGACATTAAAAGTTTTTACAGAGAGGATTTTGGATTTCTCTTTTTATCCCTCAATAAATCATAAAATTAGCACGGTTTGTTGTGGCAAGGTAGAATGCAGGAGTCTCAAATTTAAAACACTACTGAAAACACAGGGTACATACAACTCTGGAGCAAAATCAAACAACTAGTAACAAAGTTGACAGGACAAGGAATGAAGGAACAAACTGGAACTAATATACATAGGATAATTAACAAAACAGGTGCATAGAATAATCAAATTGCCAAGCCAAGACATTGGGGCTGGGCAGGCGGTCTGAGCTGTTGGTGCGGTATGTGGGGGTTCCTGGCGTGGGGTGAGCTGGCGAGACTGAAACATTTACTTTATTTCTTCCACTTCAAAATCTGAATCACTTAAGAAAAGGATGAGATTAATCAGCTCGATCAGGGGATAATCATACACGGAAAGATCACAGCAGATCTTCTCGTCGTCCAGCCCCAGCTGAAAGCACGCACCAAGAGCGGCATCGTGCCAGCTCAGCTGGTTAGCAAGCTCAAGGAAATCCTCCACATACCGCTCCAACCACCCTGCTGCAAACCCCGCAGCTTGTCCTCAGTCGTCTTCTGTTTTGGTCCAAACATCTGTCATGGTTTGTTGTGGCAAGGGAGAACGCAGGAGTCTCAGACTTCACTTGAATAGAATTTAATACTGAAAACGCAGGGTACATACATCTCAGGAGTTAAATCAAACAACTAGTAACAAAGTTGACCGAACAGGAAATGAAGGAACAAACAGGAACTAATATACATAGGATAATTAACAAAATAGGTGCATAGAATAATTAATCAACTCAACAGGGAAAATTGCCATAAAAGGAAACTCGGAAACAAGGAAAGGGGTAAAAACCGGAAAAATAAATCCAAAACACTGACAAAAATACTGTCAACAGGAAAAGAAAATAAATGTTTAATTTGTTGTTAGGAATAAAATATTTTATAAATCAGGTTAATTATATATTAACTCTTCTGTAAAATCTTTCAGAATACAGATAGGAATAAAGCTGTGAAGTTGAGAGCATTTTTATTTTTTACTCAGTGTAGGGCAAAAAAACAAAAACAACAACAACAACACACACACACACACACACACACACACACACACACACACACACACACAAAACAACAACAAAAAAACAACAACAACAAAAAAAAAAAGAATTTAAAGTTATGCATTGTTTTTAGTTATTTATTGAAATTTGTAGTTTGAGTATAATTGTATATAGAGTTTAATGTTTTAAACACTTAAATGTTTGATTTGTATTAAAATTGACTGGTTTTGCCTGCAATGTCTTGACTTAAGCAATTTTGCTAGAGTGGATCTGATGGTTAGACCCAAATCTCAACTTTTATGCATAAAGTGACTGTTACAACAATATAGAAGAAGACTTATGCGTAAATGTAAGACCAGCTCTTGTTTCCTGCAGGCGTATTTCTCACATCCTATGGTTGCTGCAGCCGTTATCATCCATTTAGCTGCAGACGGAACCAGCTTCATCGACCAAGCCCAGTGCAACATCACCGTCCAACTGATCGACACCAAAGAGAGCGTCCACAGCCTAGGTAAGAGTTTGTGATTTTGCACAGTTTTCTATAACTATCGACTTTGACTTATTGTCATCATATGTGTCCATTCCTTTCCCTGAAATGTTTAGGCGACTGGCGTTTGAGTTGCCGCACCAATCCTCTGGTCATCCCAGTGAGTCATGACTTGAGCATGGCATTCTACCACACCAAAGCCATTCTCCTCATGTTCCGCTCCGAACTTGTGGCCATCTCCGGCATCGGCCTCCGTTCCTTCCAGTTCTTTGACCCAATCACCATCAGTGGCTGCCAGAGCAATGAAATATACAACCCCATGGGCCAGAGGTGAGCTGTCAGGCCTAGAGTCAAATGATTGGTTTCATGGTCCTTATGAGATGTTTCTCCTGCCATATCCACAGAGTTTATGATAGTTTATGAGTTTTTGAAAATTTTACCTTGAGTTATGAACTTGGTTTTGAATGTTGAAGGGGTTTTTACAAAGAAACAAATTATCCTTGTTCTGGCACATACATTAACATTCAAAATTGAAAATGTTCTGTAATCCTCAAGTTTCTGATGCCTCAGACACATTATTATATGACCTCCCACATTTATACATCAGTTATTATTAAAATGTAGAAAGAAGTACCTTTAATCATAAAATGGGGTAAATTATGGGGTAAATCAGTTAATGCAAATGTCAGTTTCTTACTCAGTACTGTTGGCCTGTTTTCCAGTTAATATATCCTTTAAGCGAAAACATTCAGTTGACAAGCTGAAGGAAATAAAGTCTTGTTTTCAGAGACATTTGGGCGGCACTATGCAAATCTTCCCACATCGTGACGTAGATATGTGGGGGCGTGTTAGAACGAGACGTTTTAGAGGTGTGTGGTTGACTCTTAACTTTTATAAAAAATATCTCTTTGGATTTGAGACTTTAGTCTTTGCAACTTCACAGATCTTCTTTATGAACCAAGAGCTTGTGACACTCCAAAGAGAAAGGAAACTTGAAATAGCATGATATGACCCCTTTAAAACTGCATGCATTATACAGAAATTGACTTTTATTTATTTAGTTATTTAGTTCGTTAACTAGCATATTACAGGACACAGATGTAACTGCTTGAAATTTTATTTTTGATATCTAATTAAATACACGGACCAATACTGTGTGAGTGGAGGAAAAAAAAAATACAAAATGATTACATAAAACAACGTTTCAGTGATTTCAAGTTCCAGAGGAGGAGCTTTTTTTCATGTTCTCCTGCTTTAAGAAAAAAGTATCTGAAACCTTAAACGCTATTTCTTAATTTCTTGCTTACTGAAGGATCCAACACGTCATGTTTGCCCCTCTGACCACCACCAGATCTGGCAGGATTCTACTTGGTCAGCTAAGAGCTAAAAAATGCCAGCTCTGCATTTACAAACTGACTCCAGTAGAGATTTATTTTTCCTTCTCACAGTCTTTTTTACCCCCTTTCTGGGGATAGAGTTTAGCTCACAATTTGTCCAGCATTGTTCATCTGGCCACATAAATTACTCTTTATGTAACAAAGAGCAGTGTAGACAGACACCAAAACTCCCTCACAATATTTTCAATTTCCCAACAAACATTTTTTTTCCCCTTGAGAAAAACAGAAATTTACTTTTTTGTTTGTTTTGTTTTCAGCTGTGTTCATTACTCCTGTGACGCTATTGATTGCCAAGAGCCGCTGATCCGGAATGCAGAGGTGCAGTGCAGCGACGGTGGCTACTTTAACGGAGCACGCTGCACTGTCATGTGCAACAGCGGCTATGTCCTACAAATCCACCGGGATGATGACATCATCAAGAGCCAGGTACTTACCAATATGGGCAAACAATGAGAAAGATTATGTTGGGCCAAAAGCTCTCAATTCATACGTCGAATGAGAACCACCATGCCAGTCATATCGCAATACAAGGGGGCCATACCCCAGTGTTATTGTAATATTTTTTATTCATTATTTGAAATATGAATAAAAAATAGTTTTATATTTTCCATATTTTATTTAATTTTATTAGGTTTAATTTTAGTTTCAGTAATTTTGCTATGAGCTTTTGCAATTTGCTTCATTTTTCATATATTTTTATTTAGCTTATTTTGATTTAAGGTTTAGTTTCAGTATGTTTATATAAATTAGTGGTCAAGGCAGTGTTTTTAATTTTCACTGAAGTTTTGAAAGCTTTTTTTTTTCATCTAATATTTAAATTTCATTTTATTTTATTATTATTATTATTTTTTTTTTCAATTAATACTTTTGAGTCATGTGACTGGTGTGGAGACCTGGAGGGCAAAACATCCACAGACCTGGTCAAATTCAGTATATACCTTGTTGACAATGCATATTATACTATAGAAGCAATTTTATATCAAGGTTTTAATGTGTTGGCTTCCTATTCTGGGCGTATCTGTTTGGTTGTACCTACACGTACATCACAGAGACATCTATTTGATGTCTGCATTTACATCTACAAGTCATATTTTTAGAGTGTTTGATCATATCTGCACTACATCTATAGGACATTTCCTATCAGATGTCAAATAGGTAGACGATTAAAAAATAAATGTCTTTAAGATGTTTATGATTTAGAATGTATGTAAAACTGACATCTAAAATATGTCTATCAGATGTTTGTACACAGCAGATTCTTTCCAGATGAAGCAATCTTTAACAGACATCTTGCAGACATGCATGTGCTATCTGGGTAAATAGTATCAATAAGGTAATTACTGCCGTAGTCAGTATTAGTGCAAACCTGGTAAAAATAACTGGTGGGCAGCAGAGGAAAGCCTTGTTTTGGTCTCCAGATTGGTGTTCCTATAAAGATGAGATGTTACAAGAAAACTGTGAATTAACAAAACAATTTTAAATGGGTACTCCATTGCATTGAATGTTGTTGGTAACTGGTTGCTTTTGTATGGAGACAGATTAGTCTCAAATATAATTCACGCAAAAAACACGATTCACACACGCGTAGACAATTTCACAATCATGGGGAAGACTGCTGATCTGACAGTTGTCCAGAAGACAATCATTAGCCGCATTTTCACTGTCGGGCCAGTGCGAGCCAGGGCTTAAAACGGGCCGGGCGGGGCTAATAGCCTCGGGCCAGTAGCACGAGGCCAAAATAGCGCTGCGTTTCCACAGTCGGGCCAGAAGCTCCGCTGCGCTTCACTAAAACCCGCCCTTAACACGCCTCTCAGGAACAACGTCACGCAATCCATTCATTTCACCAACAAAGAGAAGTTATCAGAAAACTATGGAAGCAGATTAGTCTCAAATATAATTCACGCAAAAAAAACACGATTCACACATGCGTAGACAATTTCACATGCATGAAACCTAATTCACGTACACACAAAAAAAATTCACGTGCGTGAAAAAAAAAAAAATATATTCACAAAAAGCAATTCACATGCGCAAAATAAAATTATATATTCATAAAATACATTTCAAAAATGCAAAACACAAACTGTGCACAAAAACCTTTGAATGTTTAAAATGTACGAGTGTCTGAATGTACAAATCTTCATTTACTACGAATCCACTCGGATTTGTATGTGTGTGTGTTTTTGAGACTTTCCTGGCAGATCTCTCTTCCCACGTGGGTCTGTCGTACTCTTTAGCAATCAGATGCGAGCTTACCATTCAACCAATCAGATCATAAGCCACCGAGAGTGCATTCAGAAGCTCGCAGGCAATCGGGGAGACGTCAAGAGAGAAGCCCATAGAAGCCCTGGGGTTATATTTTAAAATACTATACAAAATAATTAATCAGAATACTTACTCATGCTCACTCACGCCAAAGAACTCCCCGCTCAAGCTCGCCGTCTCTGCAAGATTAACGATGGCAGTTTGCACACACAGCTACTAGAAAATTTTACATCTGTCAGACAGGTTGCTGACGTCATCAAGCTTAGTTTTGAGTCTGCGCGTCAGAAACGGAAGTTCTAAAAATCGCTAAAAATGGGCTTCACTTGTCTCAATTGAGTTCCAATTGGGTCGCTGTGTCCATTTCTTTTACTGTCTATGGGATTACTGATATAAAGGCTTAATTTCCGTTCTAATTAATCCATATTGCGCAAAAGGTGCGCAGAATCGTGCTCCTTGAATTCCTTTGTGAAATGTATTTTATGAATATATAATTTTATTTTGCGCATGTGAATTGCTTTTTGTGAATATATTTTTTTTTTCACGCACGTGAATTTTTTTTGTGTGTACGTGAATTAGGTTTTATGCGTGTGAAATTGTCTACCCATGTGTGAATCGTGTTTTTTGCGTGAATTATATTTGAGACTAATCTGTCTCCATACTTTTGCATTAGGTTAAATATACCCAGAACAGTTTCTGGATAATTTGCATAAAATGCGTAATAGTAAACTGTGTTAAAATAAGCTGAGAGTACTGCACTCTCATTGCAATCGTGTAGAACTTCCATTTGATTCCAATTCTGCAGAAATCTAATGCCAATTCTGCACATGCTGATTCTTTGTGGACCTCATGTTGCAGCTCTCATTCAAACCGTTTGCTTTGTCACTGGAATATAAGTTTGCAAGGAGTGAGGAACATTGTGTTTTTTTCTTGATATTTCCCCTTTTGGTTTCAGTGATGTAATAGTTCTATCAAACAGCACCCAGAGCGATTTGATCACGCCCTCGCTTTTGATCTCTTCATTTTTCATCTCAACAGCGTTTATGACGAGATCATGCAATAGAATGTCAGAACAGAGTGTTTGTTGCATCAGCATGGGAGCAAGGACAATGGTGTCAAGTTGCTTCTTGTCGAGCTTTATTAGAAAGGGCATTCGCTTCAGTTGTGACATGAGGCTTCCAGGAAATCTGCTTTAGATGGAATTATCTTCAAAACGATCGTTCCCTCCACTTGTTTATGTATGGGTGAGTGTGTGTGTGTGTCCTTGCTTGTTTTCATCATGCAAACACTATGCTCAGATGTTTAATAGATAACCAATGTGAAATCCAGTCAAACTGCCACTCTTCTACTAGATTAAATGTATCTCATCTAATCAGTGCTTGAATAAGGTTGGTGTTTTTTTTTTTGTTTTTGTTTTTTTTTCCTGGACAATTTGTCTGCTAACTATAGTATCATTGCATGCCAGGTTGGTCTTTAAATGTTCTGTATGTTCTGTCCTTAAATAAATAAATAAATAAATAAATAAAAATAATTTACTTACTTTCAAAAATAAAGGCTCTTTACTTGTTTTGATGGTTTCATAAGGAATCTTTAAAGGGGTCATATGATGCGATTTTAATTTTTCCTTTCTCTTTGGGGTGTTACAAGCTCTTGGTGCATAAAGAAAATCTGTAAAGTTGCAAAGACTAAAGTCTCAAATCCAAAAAGATATTCTTTATAAAAGTTAAGAGTCAACCACTCCTACCTGAAACTGTTCATTCTAACACGCCCCGACATGTCTACGTCACGATGTGGGAAGATTTGCATAACACCGCCTAAATGTTCACGCAAAGAAAGAAGACGTAACTTTTATTCTCAATGTTGCCCCCAGCGCCATGTTGTGGAGGCGCTGTGTTTTGTTGTGAAAGCGAAGTTACTTTGTTTGGCCTTCCAAAAGAGGGCACAACTAGAAATCAGTGGTATTTACTACACTGTTCCAGAACAGTCCAACCCAAATATTCAGATGTGTGCTGCACATTTTGCAGAGGATAAGGACTGTTTCCTTTGAGAGTAGCCTACAATGCCGGTGTCTGTTTCTATAGTGGGGCAATTCTAACTTTGCAAGGACAGTCTGGCGCTTCTGAAGTCTATAAGTACGTTTAAATATGTAACGTTAAAGGATTTGCCACTGATGATTCAAACGCGAGTTTGAGCAGTTTAGAGTAACTGTTAGAGCTTGTTGTTTGTCCTTTCTCCGATCACAAATGCAGACATGCTTTTATGTTTATGCAGTGCAATACGCAACGCGTAAAAAGACAGTATAAGTCATTATAATCTGTAATTATGTCCGCACTGGATGCAACTAATGCCTTGTTTATAATGGGTTTTATTGGTTTTGTCTCATTACGCAGGTGTCCTGACATTTTATCCTTCCCGTCAGACACACACAGCATTACAGTGTTTAAGGGCGTAACATTTCCGTCACACGCTTGAGGCATTCGGCCAATCACAACGCACTGGATAGCTGGCCAATCAGAGCATACTTCAGTTCTCAGAACGATGAGCTTTGTAAAAAACTATGTGTTTCAGAAAGACGGGCATATAGAAAAAAAGGAGTGGTGTAAATTTTGTGTAAGTTATTGTGTTTTTTGAACTTTAAACCACATAAACACATTGCATTAAACGAAATAATGTTCTTTTTAGCAACCTCATATGACCCCTTTAACATCTAACATCTGAGCGCCATTTCGTCAGAATATTTTGACTGAAGTGGCAGTCATTGATTTATGTGCAGCCTTATAGCACGGTAGCCTATGCAATGCTCGTTTCCTTATTTCAGGGAACTAAGGTTATGTTAGTAACCAGAGCATTCCCTTTTGAATGGTCTCTTGCCTGTTGTGTCGCTGACACTTAAGGGGGACACGTCCAGTAGTGCCGTGCTATAAGCAAGTGCAGAAGGAAGCTGCTCTGCGAGTCCATCCCCGGAGCACCTGTACTGAGGGCTCCTGTAAGCATGAGGCAATTATGAGACCCATGCCACTTAGGCTGAGGACAGCATAACATAATCCTCTCCACTTACAAAGGGGATTAGGTCAAATTAAGTGGACAAGATCCGTGCCTGCAAGGCAGGGAAATCCAAGTTATAAAATCTATTAAATGTAAAGATTTTACCAATATAAATCCCACTGGACTACAACCAGGAGGAGGCCATTCCTCTGGTAGAGTGGGCCCTCCCACCTATAGGACACACCACCATTGACGAGAAAATCTCTGCTTTGTAACCAGCAGCCCTTTAGAGCACCCCCCAAAGCATACACATTTGGGCAGAAAGACCACTCACTGACTGGGAGACAAAGAGGTCTTGACTAAACTGATTCTTAACCCAAGCCGTTCCAGGTGACTAAGCAGCAGGGACCTGTGAGAGATGAGTTCCCGTTCTGATCTGGATAAGACCAGTCAATCATCGAAGTAATTCAGAATGCAGATTCCCATCTGTCTCGAAAGGGAAAGAGCTATGGGTTTTACCCAAACCCATCTATGCATTTTGTAAAAGTGCATGGGGCCAGAGACAGTCCGAATGGCAGGACTATATACTGATAGACCACTCCCTCAAATGCAAATCTCAAAAACGGTTTGTAATGGGGGCTATTTGGATGTGAAAGTAAGTGTCTTTCAGATCCACTGATAGGAACCAGTCCTCGGGGCATACTTGTATGAAGGCCTGTTTCAAAGTCAACATCTTGAACAGCCATCTTATTAGCAAGTGGTTCAGATGCCTGAGATGGAGAATGGGTCTGAGCCCACCATCTTTTTGAGAATGAGGAAGTAATTTCGCTGTTCATTAGAGTAACCATTTCCACAGCTCCTTTTGCAAGCAGTGTTTGTACTTCAGACTGGAGAACATGAGCATTGTTGTCCCTTACTGAAGGTTGAATGATTCCTCTGAAGCAGGCGGTCTGTGAGTGAACTGAAGTGAGTCGCATCATTCTTTGGTTTTTAGAAAACAACTTGACACATCCAGTATAGCTTCCCAAGCCTGAAGCCAGATGGCAAGTGGTTTTAGTTTTTCGAATGGTAGTTCAACGCACGGGGATGGGGAAGTGACTTTTATGGTAATGAGGAGAGCAGAAATGCTCTTTTGAGTATGTGGGTCCGCTATCACAGCAGTAGTTTGCATGGGCACGCACTGAATGGGAAGGATACGCCCAGCTTAAATGGGGCTTCTTTTGCTCAGTGCTAAATGGAGAGCAAGTGCCTAACTTCTTCGAGGGAGTGCTGACCTTGGAAAGAACTGATCCTGTCCTCTTCCTCTCTATGTTTTGATCAGGACAGCTTCTGAGGCTCAGGGTCTAATGTGACTCTGGGGGCAGGGACCTTGATGCTTCAGAAATGGGTAGCATTTCGTGGTCCAATGGCGCTGCTGAAGCCCAGGCTCAGGTTTATGCTGGGGTTGAGGTGGCACTGGCTTGGCAGGCTGCTGAGAGGATGGAACCTTCTGGCTACTTGAAACGGCCACTGCACTGGAGCACTCTAGCAGGAAGTGACACATTGCCTGGGATGACTTATTTGCCGCTGTGAACTGCTTGGCACATCCATCCACGGCGGGGCCAAACAGTCTCCTGGGAGATACTGGTGAGTCTAGGAAGGTGACCATGTCAGCGTCACTGATCTATGTCAGATTCAGTCAAAGGTGGCGCTCCAGCACCACCAAGTTGGCCATGGACTTGCCAGTCACCTGCACAGTGGCCTTAGTAGTGCACAGAACCGAGTCAGTCACTGGGTGGAGCTCTTTGAAGTCATCAGAACTCTGGCTGACTCATCCATGGTGCTGAGAAGTTTGGCCTTAAGTACCGCCATTGTGTGAAGCACTGAGCCAGCCTGGCCAGCCACTTAATAAGCCCTGTTTGCAATGGTAGTCCTGCAGATTGGTGCGCTTCATTGGCTTTCAACCCCAGGGCTGATGGAGGGCACAGATGCACAGCGACTGCCTCTTCTGAGGAGTGAGCTTGCTATAACCTTGTTCTTCAGTGGCGTCAACAGTGGTGAGAGCGGTAGAAGTAGAGGGATTAACGCGGACCAAGTTGGGTGCACGCTACATTCTGGTGAGTTCCTCATGAATTCTTGAGATCCTCCACGGCCTTGGTTAGAACGCGGATCAGCTCGCTGCCCACGGTGGGCTGTGTTGTCTGTTTTGGAGACAAGGTTTCAGGCTTTTCACTGGAACACGCCCACTCTTCAGGATCTGAAGCCATCTATGACATGGTGACAGCCTCCTCCTCAGATCTGCCGAAGGAAATCAATCCTCTTGCAGCCTACGAGGGGCGCTGATCCTCACATGTGAAACACACAGGCAAACCGAGACATTGCGGAGAGAGTGAAGCATGTGGGAGCTGCACTGGCATGAATTCACTCAAGCCCAGTGTTTGAGCTCTGCTGCTCCGTTGTTACTTCCTCCTAGGCAAGAGAGGAAATGGGAGAGGAGAGCGGGGAGGACCGCCTTCATTTAAGAAGGTGCTCCACGAGCAGAGCAGGGCAAGACTAATGCTCTCGCTGTCCTCAGAGCTGACTTATATAGTGGTTGGCTCCACCCCTTTTGAAAGGGTTGAAGCACCAATGGTGAACAAATCAGGCTTCAGTATCGGAGTAACAGGAGTTTTCCCAGAATTGTAATCGAAGAAACGGTAGAGACCGAAAGGGAACCACTTTTTTTTTTATTATTATATTTTTTAAAAGTGACCCCTCAAGTCATTCCAAACCCATAACACTTACATAAAACTGTTTTTCATTCTGTCTCATCATTTTTGTCCATCCATTGACAGTCCATGAAACCCAAACTTTCAAGCATCAAATACTACAAAAGGACATTAAAAAAAGTAATATTTTTATTCATAACACACAAAAAAATTTAACAATTTAATCCAAGCTTCTGGAGGAGACACGCTTAAATGTGATTAACTGATTTATTTTAGGCTTTTATTCACATGCAAACACTAAACAACCCACATACACTGAGCACATCAAATATGGTAAACATAAGCTCAACTGTACTTACTTGACGCAAACTCAAAGTCTGATGGGTTTGGGAAAATATGAGGTTGAGAAAATGACAATTTTTTTTACATTTTAATCATTGTTTGATATAGTGATGCATTTAAACAAAAGCATTGGTGTGTGCATTTCAGTAAATCAGTGAAGCGATGGCTGTGTTTAATTAGGCACAGTAGCCTAAATGAGGTGAACCACTCAAACCACTCAAACCACTAAATTTGTATAAAAAAAGAAAAACTCGCCATCCACACAAACATTTTTCTTTCTTCATTTCTCTCTGACTGAGCATTTATTGGCTTTATCCCAGTGTTGTAAATGTGTTTGTTATGGATTTGTTTGTGTGTTTATTATTGTGTGCATGTGTGTGTGTGTGTGTGTGTGTGTGTGTGTGTGTGTGTGTGTGTGTCTCTATGAGTCTACCACATTTGCAAAGAATATAATCAGTCCAAACACTCACCAAGACTGTTCTGCTACTATCCCCAACAGAAATGCATGTATTTATGTGTGTAAATCTGTTTAAATATGGCTTTCCCAGTTCTCTAGGTTCCCAAAGCTGCTTTTGAACAATATGCATTTTGTTTAACGCTATGCAGATAGTTGTATTTTAGTACCATTAAGGTTAGGTCATGTCATGACGTGCATGTCAACTAACTCTCATAAAGAGCATTAGTAGACTGTTAGATTAGGGTTAGGGTTAGTAGAAAAAGTTGGCATGTTCTTGCAGTTACTTATAATCATTTGAATGTCTGTTGGGGAACCATCAAAAATAAAGTGTTAGCAGATATTTAGCACACAGTCTGCTAATACTCCAATGACTGCAAGTTGATATGGAGTTGCAAAGTTAATTATAGTTCAAAGAATGTCTAAAGTGGACCATCAGAATAGAGTGTTACCTTAATAACCCTGATACAGATGTTTCAAATTTGATTATATTTGAACAGATACTGAACACATGATGTTTCTTGCATGATTCAAGCTTACTTTACAAAGGGCAGGATATTATGCAATCTTTATAAAGCGTGCCTGCTTCGCTCTGATGCATGCATGCCTGTAGGTCAGCAGTTACCTGCATATACCCATGTTTTCTTCTCAAGAGTATAAATGACCTTGTCTGATGTGATATTGTAATTCAGCCTTCACTCCTAGTTCAGTCACTTTTGGGAATTCTGTACAGATATTCTAAACATATTGATTGAGTTACCATGTGGAAAGCATGTGTTTTGTACAGAGAAATATGAAAGTGAGTAATGGCCGGGTAAGAAGATATTGTTGTGGTGTATCAAATAGTCAAAGGAAAGGCTAAAGTATATGAGAGAGAAAGAATATCTGCCTGAGCTTATCAATAACGTGTGTATCTAGTGTTATAGTCCTCCTTTATCAACCCAACCAAATGCTTCATGATGAAGTGTATAAGTTCTGTTATAGGACAAAACAATATTTGCAAGTGATATTAAATATATTTTTAAATTGCTTAAATTTTGTAGCTATCTGATTTGGTTTATGTGATTAAATGTTAGAGATCCCTATACATGTTTGTGGATTTAAGAGCTTTTGCAGATTCAGAAAATATTGTCACATGCAGATGTTTGGCAAGTCAAACAAATCCAAAGCTTAAGAATAAGCTTTCAGTGTAAAACCCAACCTGCATCTGTGTGTACCTCAAAATTGTGTTGTTTATTTAAAAATAGTGTAAACTTTGAAATCTCTTAAAAATCTCTCAAATAATCACAGAGAAATGTCAAGTAACACAATGAATTAAAATCTAAATTTTGAAGTAAAAGGACTGAAATAGCTTTTTCTTGTAAAATGTACTCTAATACTCCAGTAAGTCTGATCCAACCAGAGAGTTTCTTTAGGTGTTTTAAAAGCACGTTATACATTGAAGTTGCGAGATAAGGGATAACAGCAAAATCCTGGGGCAAATATGTTTCAAGAGCTGTAACCAAATTTAAGGCCGTTTCAGGGCATTTTTTTGAATTATTTTGGTCAAGAGAATGTGTCAACATTTTTGCACAGCGTTGTCCAAACTACACACGTTGTCTTCTTATTATCAGAACTTTGTGTATCATGTGATGCTTTAGAGAAAGTTGTATATGTTTTGCCTTTGGATTGTACTCCCTACTCACTAAGCTCTGCTTCAAACAAAATTGAATGTCTGCTTTCTACATAGGCAGCATCCTAACTGAAATGAGTTGTGTCATTTGGAACAATAAATAGGTAGCAGCTCCTTGCAGCAAATAAACGGGGCTCCTTGAGAAGACTCAACTCTCAATTGATTGCAGACTGTGTTTGGCATTAGTACACAATACACAAAACAGAAATATTGGGCTAAATTGTCTCAGGACGTCTACCATATTGGATGTATGTTTTGCACTGTAGTACTTATCATTGGAAAAATTGTAACCGCTAACTTGGATCACGTGAAGCACATCAGCCAATACTGACATCAGTGCTAAACATTTACAGTTTTATGACAGTTGCATTTATGTTGTACTGTTAAATTCCTGGTCAGTTTGGTGCACATAATTTCATTATTTAAGTTAGTTTTTTTAAGATTGGGGATTATTCTGTTCATATACAAACAGGTATAGCTAGCAGCAAGCAGCAATATGGGGCCTGTTATAGATAGATAGATAGATAGATAGATAGATAGATAGATAGAATGGCACCAAATTAACACGGTAACCAATCTGCACGCTAAGCTAACTAGCATAAGTCAAAAAACACAGGCACAGTCGACTTCGATGAGTATTTCTCGGGAATGGAAGCAAATATCAAAAATGTATTCAGTCATATCTGTGCGGCTCGGTCCAAAGATCTTCTGATCAGAATTTGGACAAAATTGTACAATTTTTAGGAGGAGTAGTGAAAAAACAACTATTAATTTACTTCAAGATGGTGAACAAACAAAATGATTAAACACTTAAAAATTAGATATCATCAAAATATTGACAAAGAAAACAAAATTTGGACACTGCTTTCAAAAGTCATAAGCATTTCTGCAAAACTCCTTATATTTCTGGGACACTAGGTGGCGCTGTGTTCAAACTTCTCAGGTACCTCTGGGACATGCTGTAGATGGTGGCTACCAGTGTGCAAATATGTCAAATTGTTCAAAAGATATTGCAATTTATGACACATTTCAAAATGGTGGACAGGTTGATGATCAGATGCTGGTATCCCCCAATTTGATATGACTCAAGGACTCCATAGACATCAAGGTCAATTTTTTCTGACAAACTGTTCAAAAGTTGTAAGACAATAAATGTTAATTTTTCCTGACCCATAGGTGGCACTGTTGTCAACTTTGGCATGTTCCCTCAGATCATGGTGCTGATATAGCTAACCAAGTTTTGTTTCGATTGATCAAAGTTTTGCCGAGATATTATGGAATTACATTTGGTTCAATAAAAATGAACGTAACTTTATAAAACTGAACGTAACTTTTTCAGAAACTATCAAAAATATTCCATTACAAAAGGAGAAAAACACAATGAAAATGAAAAAAATTAACTCAGTTGCACAAATTTAACAGGCTCTTCAAATATGCTTCATTCTTTGTTGATGTTTTTCATAGATTTGTTTTTGCTAATCGTGGATTCTGAATGCATTGTCACAGATTTCGCTTACGTTTCGCAGTTTTTCGTTTGGTGTTTTGACACAAACCTCTCGTGGGGGCGGGCTTAACAGTGATCTACTCTGATTGGATAGTGAGCTTTTGATGGACAGGTGCTCTATGACCGGGAAGTACAGACGCCGCCCACTCAGTGGCGCGCATATTGGAAAGCTCTCGCGGTGATTAAATCTGGTCTCTACCGCAAAAATTCTTTTTCACAGACAAAGTGAAAAATTTATTTTAAGCTCATACACAGGTTCTACCCTGTAAAGAAGTTTATACAAAGATTTAAATCTGACATCGATTTTACAAGCTCTTTTTGTTCGAGTTCTGAAGAAACTGTACACTTAGTTTGGTCATGTCACTACACTCAGAAACTTTTGGATGATATTGGTGTGTTTGTCAAGTAAGATTTTGCCAGGCTTCTCAGTACATATGAAAACATTATATTTGGGTATTATGACTCTGAGCCCCCACAAACGAAAATATCAGTTTTTGTATTAATTTAAATTTTTTCCTAAACAAATTTTCACATTCACAAATGCAAATTCTCCGACTGTAAACCTGTCTTCTCTGTTTTCCTAAAATAAATCGAAAACTATTTGAATGTAATCTCAGTATCTACTAATAAGAAAGCTATAAGGACTGTTAGAATTTGCTCTGCCTTTGATCTCCTTGTGTAATTTTGATTAGATTTTGGCCCTCTTTTTCTTTAGTTCTATTTTATTCTTTATTGGTTTTTTTTTTTTTTTTTTTTTTTGTGGTTGATATTATGTGATGCATGTTTATACTTTTGTATGTTTTTGTTCTCTGCATTAATAAAAAAAGAAAAAGAAAAAAAAGCTCTCACGCTGATTTGTATGCAATATGTTGTGCCTTGTATTACTAAATATGTAAATAATATTTGACCTTCGATTGTCTCAGTCTGTAAAGATGAGCTCTCAGGAGAGACACGGAGTGGCATCATCTTCCTCCTCCGCTTGTCCTTCAAGGCACCTTGAAGTAAGCTTGTGTTACTGAAGTAACCAATAACATCGATACAAGTTTTTCATGTTACAGTGTGCAACTGTTTGTTTTGCGGGTTATTATTGTCATTCAGTAACACAAGCTTACTTCAAGCTGCCTTGAAGGACAAGAGCTCATCTTTACAGACTGAGACGATCGAAGGCGGCAAAATATTATTTACATATTTAGTAATACAAATCACAGCGAGAGCTTTCCAATATGCGCGCCACATTTTATTTAAATGCGAGAGCTTTCCGAGAGCACCTGTTTATCAATAGCTCACTATCCAATCAGAGTTAGATCACTGAAAAATTTAAGCCCGCCCCCACGAGAAGTTTGTGTCAAAAACACCAAACGAAAAACTGCGAAACTTAAGTGAAATCTGTGGCAATGCATTCAGAATCCACGATTAGCGAAAACGAATCTTTGGAAAACATTAACAAAGAAGAAGCATATTTGAAGAGCCTGTTAAATTTGTGCGACTGCGTTCATTTTTTTCATTTTCATTTGTTTGTTTTCTTCTTTTGTAATGGCATATTTTTGATAGTTTTTCTGAAAAAGTTACGTTCAGTTTTATAATGTTTTTTTTCCCTAAACCAAAGTTACGTTCAGTTTTTATAAAGTTTCGTTCATTTTTTATAGAAGCAAATGTAATTCCATAAGATATAGCCTTTGGGTCAAACATTTTAAGTCTTAGACAAAACATTTTGTACATTTTGCATATTTTGTGGGGGGGCGGTTAAATATTATTTACATATTTAGTAATACAAATCACAGCGAGAGCTTTCCAATATGCGCGCCACCCCGTGCCACCCCTTTAGTTATGAAAAGTCAAAATATATTTGAGCTATACTCCTAGAATCCATGTTTTCATTATTATACGGTAGAGGGCACTAGTACACATCTTCTGCACAGAATTTCCCAAAAAATCATAACTGAAGAAGAAAAAGAAACAACAGATACTAACACATGTAATCTAACGCGATCATCTGACATGAAACAGCATCAAAACTGTAACGTTATGGAATAAAATGTCGACGGATGAAGAGGTAATAATTACAGTCAAGCTTTGGGGTGTTGATCGAATTCATAGTTTTTTTTTTTTTTCAGCTTTTGGTTCAAAATGTTATTTCTTTATTTTTTATGAAACTTACCCACATTAAAGTGTTTAAAAAAAGAATGCATGAAGCTAGAATAAAATGTTTTTGTTTACAAGCAGATACCCTGTTCTTTCTTTGGATGTTTTGTATGTTCAGATATTCATATAACAAAATATATACAAATGAAAACCTAAATAGGGACATAGTAGTATACTTAAAATATGATGTAAAGTTCACTTAAAAAAAAAAAACTTATGAGTATGCTTGCAGTATAAAACTACTAAACTAGTAGTTTACTGACACTATACTTCAAACTGTACAAAGTGTTTAATTAGTAAACTGTCAGTATACCTATAAGTTCACTTTTAGTATAATTACAGTACAAACTACAAACATAGAGGTAAACTAGTTGTGTACTCAAAGTTTGCTACTGTTTTTGTTTTAGTATACTTAAAAGTATACTTTTATATACTAGAAAGTTGGCCAATTTAATCCCAATGAGTATTGAAACAGTACACTTACAAGTATACTAATAGAACACTGATATTTATATACTTGCTACATAAAGTATACTTAAAAATATACTTGAACTTTACTTAAGTATACTTAATAAATTAAACTTGAAGTATACTAATTTTTGGTAAGGGAAAGTAAACAAACAAGTGAACAAACCAAATGATTTATAAAACATAGAAGTAAAACAAACAAAGGATACACATCCTAGATGCTGAGTGACAGCAAGCCAACACACCTGGTTGTGATAAACAAAAAAAAAAAATTAGTAATATGAAAGATAATAAGCAAAATATATGTAATAACTTAATACTGATCTTCATTGTGTTATGTGCAGGGGAAAACCTTTTTGGAGCAGTATGACTAGTGTTTAGCACAGCCCTGGTGAGATTAGTTTGAGGCACGGCACTCCGTTCCATTAGGTGGCGCTAGCAAACACTTCTTCTCTGTGCTGTTTGAGTTGGTCGCACGGCTTGCTCCATTGAGCTATGCCTATGACAGGTCAACGTAGCACAAACTCTTTAAATACCTCACTGTTTCGTCCCACTTTCTGTGTGCTTCCCACAGGGGAATGAACCCAGCAGTTTATTCAGCACTAAATTTATTCTCAGCTTTATTTTATAAAAATCAGTACACATTTCACAGCTCTCAAGGTGGATGTTTGTACAATTATACTAAAAAGCCTTTTAAGTATAAAAGTATAAACTTTCAATCAGACGACGTAAGGCATGTCGTAGATTATGTGTGTCAAGTTTTGATCATGTTGATCACTTAGAAGCCTTAGAAATGTGCATATCAAATATGATAGGTTCATGAAGGTTTAATATAATGGTTTTACAGGGTTAAAATGTCATCTAGTTTGGTAGCTCAGTAGTTTTCGGATGAGTGCTACTGCTTGAATATTTTGTGCCTGTTTCATCAAACAACACAATGCACGATTAATGGCAATTCATTCCTCTTGCAAATTGCTAAAGCACTAGTTAGTAGTGCAGCTTTCAGGCCTGTGAGAGGAACAGATGTGTCCTTTACTGTGATATCAGCCTCGTGTACTTTGTGGTCAGCAGGACACATTGAACTGCACTGAACTCATTGAAAATCTGACGTCTTTTCTTTGTAGACGGACTCAACCGTGACCATCACCTGTGCTGATAGGCAATGGAACAAGCAAGTATCTTGTGAGCCGGTTGACTGTGGGCTTCCAGATAAGTATCATGTGCACCCTGCCCATTTTGATTTCCCAGAAGGCACCACCTACGGCAAGAAGAGCACGTTCCAGTGCAAGGAGCCTGCTCAGCTTGTGGGTGAGAAACCCTGGAAAAACTCTGTGTGACTGGACTTTGATGCAGTGAAAAGAAAAAAGAAAATTACTTAGTGAAATAGGTCATCTTGGGTCATGGTAGATTTTCTTTCTCAGTATTCTGAGGATCCAGCATGTAGTATAAAATGCTTGTTGCAATGATGAGAACTAAATAAAGAATAAAACTTAATATAGCAGCTCGTATTGTAATAATCAAAATAAACTTTCTGATTATTACTTGGGAAATTGCGTCACACAATTTGTGATTTGCAGCTAACATGGAATTCAGTCATGTGCAGTCACAAGTATGTTTCATGATTGATAAGTGACTAAATTCCATTCTGAATTTAGAGGAACTATTCATTTTAGAACACATTTTAGTTCTTCACAATATGGTTAAAAACTATTCTCAGCAAATATTAATGCATTGGGATGCATTGCATTTTCAGCATCATTCCTTCAGTCTTCAGTGTCACATGATCCTTCAGAAATCATATGCTGGTTTGTGCACAAGAAATATTTCTGATTATTATCAATGTTGAAAACGGCTGTCCTGCTTCATATTTTTGTGGAAACTGTGATATATTTTATTTTCAGGATTATTTTCAGGAAAAGTACGACAGCATTTATTTAAAATAGAAAACTTTTGTAACATTATAAATGTCTTCACTATCACTTTTGATCAATTTAATGTATCCTTGCTGAATAGAAGTATTATTATTATTAACTGTTATTATTTTAATAATTCAATCAATCAATAAATTAATCAATCAGTCAGTCTTACTGACCTAAAACGTATATGTATTTGCGTGTGTTTATTTGATTTGTTCTGTCTGTCGCTCGTCTAAAGGCACTAATAACACTCTGACCTGTATGGAGGACGGTCTGTGGTCGTTTCCGGAGGCTTTGTGTGAGCTCCGCTGTCCCGTGCCTCCTCCTGTGCCCAGTGCTGTGCTGCAGACCAAACGTTGCAATGAGACGGGTCTTAAAGTGGGCACCCTCTGCAAATACAAATGCAAACCGGGATACCATGTGGCCAACAAGCCAAAGAGGTGCGTAAACATACAATCATCCAAAAATCAAAACAGGAACCGAAAAACACAACAACAATCACTCAGCATGCATGGTTAAGCAAAAATGGAGTTGACTTTTATCATCAAAATGAAATTTGACATGAACGGTTTCACAGCATATGAAACGTCTCGGTTCCTGCAGGAGAGCCTTTAAGCGTCAATGCACAGAAGATGGCCGCTGGTTAGAGGGCTCATGTGAGCCGGTCACCTGTCCACCTCCTCCGTCTGTCTTCTATGGTATGTACCAGTGCACAGATGGGTTCAAGTTTGACAGCACCTGCTGGATCCACTGCAACGGGGCCAACAACACGCTGAGACAACCACCATGCAAACAGGTACGACTTAGGATAACTAGTGACTTTTCAAGTACATGTCAACTATCTCTTATTAGAGTGTTAGTAGACTGTTAGGTTAGGGTTAATAGTAAAAGTTGACATGTACTTGCAAAGTTACTCAATAGAATGTGTGTTGGGGAACCTAGTGTTAGCAGACATTAAGCAGACAGTCTGCTTATACAGTTAATGACATTTATCAGTGACGTTAATCAATACTAATGACAAGAAATGAATTATTTTGTTCAGCAAGGATGCAATAAATTGATCAAAAGTTGCGGTAAATTACTACAATATGAGCTGCAGTAACATTTACACTACGGTTCAAAAGTTTGGGATCAGAAATTATTTCTTAAGGATCATGTGACACTTTATAGTGGAGTAATCAAAGGATCCTGAAAAATCATGTATCATGGTTTCCACAAAAATATGAAGCAGCACAACTTTTATCAACACTGATAATAATCAGAAATGTTTCTTGAGCATTCTTTGCACATTAGATTGATTTATGAAGGATCATATGACACTGAAGACTGGAGTAATAATGCTGAAAGTTCAGCTTTGATCACAGCAATATGTTAGATTTTACAATATATTCACACAGAAAACAGTTATTTATAATAATAATAATTCATGATATTACCGTTTTTATTGCATGTTTGATCAATCAAATTCAGCCTTGTGAGCAAAAGAGACTTCTTTCAAACGCATTAAAAAATACCCCAGTCTTTTGAAATTTAGTTTTTAGAGCTTCTTTACAGCTGAAGTTGCATTTGTTCCATTACATTAATACTGTTGTTTTCTTGTTTATTACTGTGAAGCTGCTTTTAAACAATTTGTATTGTATAAAATGGTACAGTATATAAATAAATGTGACTTAATTGACAAGTGTAAATCATGACAAAAAAAATAAATTTAAAACTCTTTAATTTGGTTTTTATATATATGCATGTCTTTACCTGTTCTTTCCACTAGCTGAAAGTTTAGAATGTCATAGTGAATGATGTAACGTGCTATGCCATCTCCACAGGGGCTCGGCACCAATGTCATCCGCTGCAGAAAGGATGGGAACTGGACCGGAAGCTTCCGCTTATGCCCTCAGCTGAAGGGTCAATGCTCTCTACCTCAGAACCTGCATCCCAGCATCCGCGTCAGCTGCAAGAAGGGCCATGGCATAGGTAAAAACTATACCGCAAACTTGTGCATTGTACAGAGAGACCAATTTCATTTTCCAGATTCATTCAGAGCCGTGCAGGTTACTTTTTATGTTGAAATAGAATTTATGATTTTGGTTACACACTTGTGTGTTTTGTTCAGCCTGATAAAACCATCAGAATTTAGATTCTTCAGATAAAAAAAAAATATCTCAAATTTGGCAGAATATCATCAGAACAGTTAGTACTGATCTATAATGTTTCGAAAATACATGACAGAATTGTTTATACAAGTGCTGGTAACCCTTTTCTGGGGTTGAGAACATCTCAGGTTACTTAGTTCAACCATGGTTCCCTGAAAAGGAGAACGAGATGCTGCTTCCCCTAGAGTGTGCTATGGGGAATGCCTCCGGCATGACGGTGTCTGAAGCACTCTAAACACGAAAATGTACTTGACATTGGCAGGTGGCAGCCTATGATGTCACAACTGGTGCGGCTGAGAGTATCAAAGAGCACCTGTGAAATATGTCATTAACATGGAGGAATTCCTGAATCATGCCAAAGGGACGCAGCGTCCTGTTCCCCTTCTCATGCAACCATGGTTACATTCATAACCTGAAACGTTCTCTTTCGAATGGGAACTCACAATAGAGGGTGCTATGGGGAACGATATACCCACTCCAACACGCTGAAGGGATGAGTGCTTTATTGGCTAAAGTCAAAGACCCAAAGGAGTCCTCACCCCTGCATCAGCAACACAATCTTAAGCCAGAGCTTCTCAAGAATGGAGGCCTCAAAAGAAAAAAGGAAGCCTAAATATGTTCTTATTCAGGCCATCATGCAAGGAGGCTCACATAGAGCCTAACGCTCAGAGCTAACTGGCCAGCGAATCTCCTGCAGAGTGGAGGCCTGAATACAACACCTCTAAAAATGAGAGGTGGCCTAGCAACACTCTGTAAGCGTGATTTCACCAAGTACAACATGTTCCTGGATCAACATCTTTGTTGATCCTGGAACAACATTCCAATCAACCAATCAGAATTGAGATATAACTTTTTAGGAAATATCTGTTTTGGTCTTACAATCAGAGTTAGGTGCTTCTACACCCTTGTTAATCAGCTATCATTTCCCATTGATTTTAGGAATAAATTATGGGTAGGGTTATGTTTTATGGCTAGGGATTGGGTTAAGCCTATATTTTTGGACAATAATGTTGATCCAGGTTCATCAAAAGATGTTGATCCAGGAACATGTCTTACTTGGCAAAATCATGGCGACCAGCAAAACTCCATACTAAGGCCAGTAGCCAAGGAGGCTCCCAGAGAGCCCAACATCCTAGCATCCTACCACCTAACTGAGCTCTAGAAGCAGAGGCCTCAATGAAGATAACTCTCTGTAGCGAGAGGAGGCCTGACAACTCTCACAGTAGATTGCTGGGCTCTAGTAGCGGAGGCCTCTGAATGACAACTCTCAAAATGAGGAGGCCTAACTACGCCCCACGCTCGGGAAATCCTGTAAGGAGCCTCACAGAGAGCCAACAACTCATAGATGCTGTCCTAGTGGAGCTTTGGCGAGTGGAGGCCTCAATGAAGATAGCTCTCTGCAGTGAGAGAAGGCCTGACAATGCTCACAGTGGATGGTAGAGATCTAGGAGTGGAGGCCTCAGTATGACATCTCTCTAAAACAAGAGGACGCCTAACTATGTCCCACGCTCAGGACATCTTGTAAGAAGGCTCACAGAGAGACTACAACTTACATATACTGTCCTAATGGAGCTCTAGCAAGCAAAATCCTTAATAAAGATAACACTCTGTGGTGGGAGGAGGCCTGATGATGCGTGCAGTAAATGGCCAAACTCTAGAAGTGGAGGCCTCAGCATGACAACTATCTAAAGTGCACGGCACGAGCCCGATTTCTGCTCCAAGAAGAAAATTGGATCGATACAGAGAAGATTCTTGTTATAAGATTCAAGCTATCTTGTGGGGAAGTCGTGGCCCTAATGGTTAGAGAGTCGGACTCCCAATCGAAGGGTTGTGAGTTCGAGTCTCGGGCCGGCAGGAATTGTTGGTGTGGGGGAGTGCATGTACAGTTCTCTCTCTCCACCTTCAGTACCATGACTTAGGTGCCCTTGAGCAAGGCATCGAAACCCCCAACTGCTCCCCGGGCGCCGCAGCATAAAAATGGCTGCCCACTGCTCCGGGTGTGTGTTCACAGTGTGTGTGTGTTCACTGCTCTGTGTGTGTGCACTTCGGATGGGTTAAATGCAGAGCACGAATTCTGAGTATGGGTCACCATACTTGGCTGAATGTCACGTCACTTTCACTTTCACCCCCACGGCGGCACATATACTAAAATTGGATCGATACAGAGAAGACTCCATCTTTTACGGGGAAGTTGTGGCCTAGTGGTTAGAGAGGTTGACTCCTAACCTTAAGGTTATGGGTTCAAGTCTTGGGCCGGCAATACCACGACTGAGGTGTCCTTGAGCAAGGCACCGAACCCCGTTCTGCTCCCCGGGCACTGCAGCATAAATGGCTGCCCACTGCTCCGGGTGAGTGTTCACGGTGTGTGCACTTTGGATGGCTTAAATGCAGAGCACAAATTCTGAGTATGGGTCACAATACTTGGCTGTATGTCACGTCACTTTCACTTTTTAAAGCGAGAGGAGAGCTAACTATGCCTCATGCTGAAGACATCTTGTAAGGATGCTCACAGAGAGCCTACAACTCACAAATGCTGCCCTAGTGGAGCTCTGGCAAGTGGAGGCCTCAATGAAGATAACTCTATGTAGTTAGAGGAGGCCTAACAATGCTTACAGTAGATGTCCCAGCTCTAGGAGCAGAGGCCTCAGCTTGACGGCTTTCTAAAACGAGAGGATGCCTAACAACATCCCTTACATTGGATACAGTGCAAGGAGGCTCACAGAGTACCTACAAACTGCAAAATTATGTCCTAGTAGAGCTCTGGCGGGCAGAAGCCTCAATAAAGATAACTCTCTCTAACAAGAGGAGGCCTGACGATGTTCACAATGGCTAAGGAGGCTCACAAAGAGCCTAGCAACTTGGCAAACACAAACTAAGCTCTGGAAACAAAAAAGGGATCAGCATGACAACTCTCTAAAGTCAAGAGTAGACTAACGATATCCCACGCTCAGGCCTCAGTAAGATAAGGCCCAGCACGTGAACTTACCATAATAATGGATTTCTGGAAAGGCACAAAGCAGTCAGAGTGTCCTCTTACCATAAACATGGATTTTTATTAAAGGCACAAAGCAGTCTGTACATGCTCTTACCAAAAACATAGAATTTAGAGAAGGCATGAAGCTACAGTGCGTGCTCTTATGATAAGCATGGATTTTAGAGAAGGCATTTACAAAGGAGGCTCACATAGAGCCTACAACTCACAATAACTATCTTAGTGGAGCTCTAAGGAGTGAGATAGATAACCCTCTAAAGTGGGAGGAGGTCTAACAACTCTCACAGTAGACAAGAAGGCTCACAGAGAGTCTAACAACCAAGGCCACTACCTAACTACATCACTTTTCTTTCTCTAATTCCTCATACTTAGATACATAAGGATCAAAAGTGTTATTTGAGGAAAACTTCCTGTTTGACTCGTCCGTGCTCTGCCTACAACCCCTGTGCTTAATCCGCCTCATCATAATGGCAGTTAGGGGACCTGACCATCGGGTCCAGGTGCTCAACTCAAGGAAGAGTCAATCTCAGTTGGATCCAATTACTGCTACAACATCGCAAAAAGTACACATTTAACCTCAAGCACGCTAGCTCAAAGGACAGATTATATTGCTCTGAAATGAATCATACGAGAACAGATTACTAATGATGCAAATGCCTTAAACCCCTTCAAGAGCTGAACATGCTCATAGAAAACACTAACTACTGTCCCTCTAGAGAGAGAAGAAAGAAGAACTCATGTACAAACAAATGGTATCCTGAAGACTAGAAAGAGGATGAAGTATTTCACAGGTGCTCTTTTATACTGTCAGTCTGCAGAAGTTGTGACGTCATAGGCTTCCACCTGCCAATGTCAAGTTCATTGTCCTGTTTAGACACATGCTTCAGACACCGGTCATGATGGAGGCATTCCTCATAGCACCCTCTAGGGGATGCAGTGCGAGTTCCCATTCAAAAGGGAACTACTGTTTTATATTATATTTTGGGAATAGAATACTATAGTGTGGTGTTTTCATGAAAAAAAATGGAAGTCATTGTTGTGATACAAGCGAATAAATAATTAAATGAATGAGTTAAATTAATACATCTTCAGAAAGGACACATTCAGTTGATCAAAATTGACAGTAAAGACATTCATGATGCTACAAAAGTTTATTTTAAATAAATTATTTTCTCCTGAACTTTCTATTCATCAAAGAATCTTGGAAAATGTGTCATAGTTTTCACAAAAAATGTGAAGCAGCACAACTATTTTTAACTTTGATAATCAGAAAAGTTTCTTGAGCAGCTAATCAGCACATTACAAAATTTTTCTGAAGGATCGTGTGACACTGAAGAATGGAGTAATGATGCTGAAAATTCAGCTTTGCATCACAGGAATAAAGAACATTTTGCAATATATTCACATGGCAAACAGCTATTTTAAATTGCATTAATATTTCAAAATATTAAAAAAAAAACCCTTAAACAAAAACTTATCAACCCCAACATTTTGAATGATAGTGTTGACATATTATGATGATTATTTGTTGTACTGTTTGTAATCAATGTCGTTGCCATAAAACAATTATATGATGCAAAATAGGCTCAATTGTTTCCATGCAAAATAAAATTTCTTTTCATTTTTAGTTAAATGTGATGTTACATTTACCCTAAAATTGATGCTGCAATCTCCTCTACACAGTATCAATGTAACAGCCTGCGATAATGAACGCGATATTGCATAGCTTGTCAGTGAACTACAGTTCTGTGTAGTAAATGCCTCTCCATTTGAAAGCAGGTGATGGAGATCTACTACTAATCACAGAACCGGCTTTACTGATAAGATGCACATGATCATCGCATTCGATTATTTGCACAGCCCTAGACAGAACTCAATACTTACAAAAACTTCATCAGAAGATATGCTGTAACATTCAGACCTTAACATAGTTAAACTGGAAGAAGTGTCCATTAAACTTCACTGAAGTGTCAACGTCTGTAATGGCCTTAGTGATGAGCAGACAAACTGTTTAGCTGTTCTCTTCAAACACTAAAGAAAGATGTTATGCAGTGTTCAAGATGTTACATGAACTGTGGACTTATGTTCTCTGTCTGTTTTTCTCAGGAAAGGAGTGTGAGTTGTCATGCAGAGACAATAACAATGATGTGGTCATTCTGCCAAGCAACATGACAGCCAGCAGCATTATGAGACATCACTGGATGAACCCTCCCAAAGTCAAGGTTTGTGTTTTTGTGTGCACCCTCTCAGCTTACTGGCAGGTAATGTTGCACCAGGATGACACATCCTGAATGTGACTCAAAGTTTGAGGTGACACTCCTTGAACAGCAGATATTGGATTGTGCCTGATGATTCATCAGTGTCATTCATCAATGTCTAGGCTCGGGACTTTAGGGTCAGCGAGAGGCACAGTCTAAGAGGAATTTGCAGCTAAAATGCCATTTATTATGTCCAAATTACATTCAGTTCCTTTTCATGCAGTTAAAATGATGCATAAGAAAAAAGATGAAAAAATGTTCATTTTCAGCATTTTTCAGATTTTTTTTTTTTTTTTTTAATATGCCAAATAAGGAAACAAATTGCATTAAAACTTCTGATTATATTCTGAATATTGTCAACTATAATGATAACACTTCTGTGTTTTTGAAAATATATTTTAAAAATATATTTTACCCTCCTTATATTTCAATCCAAGAAAATACATTCACATACATCACATACGAAAAAAACTTTATTTGCTGTCTGTAACGTGTATATATTAAATCAAAATAAATATTAATAAAACCTTAATATAGGCTGCTGTAAGATTGCAAATGTATTTTCTTTCCCCAGAATACATTTTGAAATATATGTTGGTACATATGAAGGTTTAAACTAAATGTTTTCAATTAAAAAAAATATATATTTCATTGAGCTTCAAGGTTTGCAACATATATTTATCATATATTTAAAATATATGTTGACCAGGTTTCTTAAAAGTAGCAAAGTGCATATTAAGACTGCATTAGGTCTGCATATGTTGTCGGTCAGTTTAATTTAAGACAGGTATGTCTTGTCAGGTTCATACAATGTGAGTCTTTAAAAAAAAAAAAAAAAATGAAACATCAAGATCCACCCATATAAAACATGCCAATGAGATTATACAAATTCATACGAATCAGCCACTAATTCACCAAAATGTAAAATGCTTACAAACTGCCATGAAAATGTGTTGAAATAACAATTCAGTCGTATTGTATATAGTATATGTATTTAATGGCTTCAAACTAAGTCACAAAGCTAACCATTTCATAAAATATAATATTGGTATGTATTTATATGTATTTATATATTCTGTACACAATGGTTTTAATGTGAACTGTTAACAATTACACTCACCTCTCAGGCCAACAAAACTGCATTAAAAGGAATGTCATAACTTTTTATTTGAAACATTGCCTTGTATTATATATAAAAACAATTATTATTATTAATAATAATAATAGTAATGTTATTAATTTTTATTTGAAAATTTGGGTTACAATAAATGTTCAGAATTAAGTTTTCCATGTAAATTTTTCAAAGTAAACTTCTTTCGTTAACTTCTGTCTCTGATCAGCAAACACATGCAGCAGTTGTAATTTTGCAATGTTGCAGACATCCAATTACTGTTCATTGGCATCAGGCTCAGGCATGCATGGCTTTCACAATTACCTGGCATTGGTAAAACAGGGTATGATTACAGTAATCTCTTAACTCATCTCAACCGCAACGAGGCTGAGGCCAAGTCATAAAAGTTAAAATGCCATCTGTAATCACTATAATTTCAACAATGACCCTATTACAGGCATTATGAGAAAAGCTTTAAATAAATATACCTGTCAGAAGAATTACATTGTTTTAGCGGTGACTCCTGGGTTTGACTGGGAGTGTTATGGCTGTTTTCAGGCGGTTTTACTGAACACCTGTCAGGCTCCACTGCAGGCCAGAACATGCAATCTTCAGTCTTTGCATGCTGGAAAACACTACACAATTTTAAAACCTGAATATATTTTACCAATTTACAGTATCATACACAAAGCGAAACATCTCAGGATAGGTATGTAGCCATGGCTCCCCTAGAGGGAATGAGACATTGCATCCTCTAGTGCAGTGGTTCCCAATCCTGGTCCTAGAGAGAACCCCGAACACTGCATGTTTTTGGTGTCTCTCTTATCTGACACACACATTTGAGGTCTTGGAGTCTTCACTAATGAGCTGATGAGTTGAATCAGGTGTGTTTGAATAGGGAGACATCTAAAATGTGCAGTGTTGGGGGTTCTTCGGGACCAGGATTGGGAATCACTGCTCTAGTGGACTGATGCCTGAAGCATGTGGAAAACACTCTGAATCCATTGGATTGCGCAGCTCGTGAGGTCATTAGCAGAGCAACCAGAAGTATGAGAGGGAGCCTGTAATGCATGTCAATTAATTATTTGTCTGAAGGAGATGTGAAACAGGCAGGCCCTAGGCATGGCAAGGAGATACAGTGTTTGGTTTCCTCTCGGGGGACCATGATTACATGCGTAACCCGAGATGTTCTCCTTCAAGTGAAAACGCACTGTGTCCTCTAGTAGCCACTATGGGAAACAAAATGCCCACTATGCCATGCCATGATCCACACCAACGATGCTCCAGACAGCAAAACAGCTTAGCAGAACAGCTGTCCTCAAACAGCTATGTTCCTAAAGACAATGAGCTACCTTCCTGAAAACCTAACACAGGGGAGACAGCCAAATCAAAGCATGAGGGATTTAGGGAGACTGCCTGCTTGAAAATACCCTGTAATCAGGGGAGGCATCCTAACAATTTAAAAAGGATCATTTTATTTTGCAAGAGAATATATTTTATTACCAAAACTTCTCATATACAGTACCAAAAACTACTACTGATAATGAATGATATTTCGAATTTGTGATCAAGAAAAAATAACTAAATAAAATAAATAAAACCTATTCTTAAATAAAAAAAACTGTTCGGACATGTCCACATTCAAGCATTCCATGCACTAGGCTTGATCAACTTGTCCTTTTACAGCAGATTTATTTCACAAACAACTGACAGTCTTAATATCATTTTCATTTACAATAATATATTCTAAAATTCTACATTAGTAACTTTTTGTGCCATCAGTAACTAAAAGCCTAAATTAAATCTGTTCATCATACAAAGTGATTGTATCTCTTCACAAGATTTGGGTTAAACCACTTGTTTCATATGGATTTGTTTTACGAAGTCTTTATGACCTTTTTGGGTCTTCAAAGTTTTTGTTACCTGGACTTTCAATGCAGGGACAGAAACGCTAAGGTTTCATTAAAAATACCTTAATATGTGCTTTGAGGATGAACCAAGGTTGTATGGGTTTGGAACAACATGAGGGTGAGTAAATGACAGTATTTTCATTTTTGATTGAACTCTTTAAGATGAGGGTATTTCAGGATTGATCGAAGATGCTAGACAAACTCACTGTGCTCGAACTGAATGCCATCCCCCCACATCTGTTGTGTTTAGATGGGCATTTGTGTCAAGTCAGGCGGTTTTAGGCAGAGAAATGAAACAACACATTTCTGATTGATTTGTGTAATTGATATGATCTTCCCTGGGTGGTAATTCGAGTCTGGAGACAGAGTGTGAAGGGAAGAGGAGGCCGAATCGATGTGGCTGAAATGTTCCAGGGGGGTTGGCTGAGGTGAGATCAATAACTGTTCTCTCAGCAGTAGCCACCCTGTGTCAATCGATGCTGTTTGAATTCCACAGCACCTGTTCCCTTCTGCACGCCAAGCAAGGGCATGATCTGTCCCGTAACTCCTGGATCCAGGGCTGCCCTGACTGACACTTGCACTAATGCTAATAGTCAAGCTGTGTTTGTTGGCCAGTGCGGTGAAACGATCCTTTAAATCCACACCGGCCAAGGTGTGGAAGTGGAAAAGCAAGCTGGCAATTGCACAATGCAGTTGCACATTGACTGAAGCATTGGTGGCCGTACAATTCCTCATTTTCCATTCTCACTTAATGCATATTTTGTTCTTTGTGTTCTGTTTCCTGGTGAGATGGGCCGTTGGCCCCGTGAATCAGTTATCTTGATGAATTGGCCCTCGAGAGTGATTCGTTTCAGGTTTCACCACTGACCTACTAAGATGCTCCTCTTATTTTCTCACTTATTAGCTTCCCTGACATCAGCAAAATGACTGTGCACATTGCTGATGCATTAGGTTGCCTTGGCAGACCGTGGCCTTTACATGATCTCAGCGTCACTTTGGAGAGTCGTTGTTCATGCTGGGTCCACTGAGGGGAGTACTAATATTAACCTCTAATTAATAAACCAAACCTTTATTAAAAGGCCTGAGAGCTAAATGTGATCTCGGGAGCTATGGGAGAGTGCTTTGGTAGAAGAGAGCGTGGACATCTAATTTGATATTGCTTATTCAGATGATGATGACATGCTAGTCTGAGGGAAACAAATTGATCTGAATTTTATTGGTGTGAGGTCAATCGGGCTAACAGGGTATAACATGTTCACCAAAGACTGCTACATGCAGAATCTCTCTGTATTTTGGGATAGTAACCAAAACATTGTCGGTTCAGACCCCTGTAAGTATTGATAAATGAACTTTACCATTATTCACCACTCAAGCTCAAGTTACTGCAGAAGGACTGAATCTCTCATAAGTGTACTGTAAGTTTTCCCACTAAATTATGAAAATACAACAAGACCAGTCAGTCTGGGACAGTTCTGTGAAAGCTTTTCTCTATACTAGATGGTGAAAATCTTCTGCAGTCTGAAGTATTTCCAATCAAATAGGCGATAGAGGCTATTTATGCTTAGTGAAAATAGCAGTATTTTTTAAGTGAGTGAGTGAAGTGACATACAGCCAAGTATGGTGACCCATACTCAGAATTTGTGCTCTGCATTTAACCCATCCAAAGTGCACACACACCCGGAGCAGTGGGCAGCCATTTATTCTGTGGCACCCGGGGAGCAGTTGGGGGTTCGGTACCTTGCTCAAGGGCACCTCAGTCGTGGTATTGCCGGCCCGAGACTCGAACCCACAACCTTAGGGTTAGGAATCAAACTCTCTAACCACTAGGCCACGACTAGTGATATCATATGCTATTCTGCTAATTACATATTGCAAATAGTGACAATTACCTGCACCTCAGCATTGCAATACGTTATAAAACAGTATGCAGTAATAACTTAGTGAGTGTAAACTTTCATTTTATTCAAATTATTAAATGGATGCCACCTTATTGGGACAAAAGCCCTTCCTAAACCCACCAACCCTACCAGGTACTTTATTTTCAACTGTTTGATTATTTCCTATTAAAAATAATAATCTGATGTGATTTGAAATTTGAAAAGGGAGAAAAAAAGTTTACCAAAAGTCAAATTCGAACCCGGGTCGATCGAATCAAAAAGAGTATGACATACACTTTACCATCTGCCCTACTGAATCTGATGATTGATGACCATCTTTTGTAATGTTGACTATCCCAATCACATGTTGGTGGGTGGAATTAGTTTAAATAGTTTCTGCCAAAGGTGGGCAGTAAATAGACTTTTTAATTTTTAAACTTCTAGATTTTTTTTCCTCCAACAGTTAAACAGTTGCCCACAGAAAAAAATTAAAAAAATAAAAAATAAATAAATAAAAATAAGAAAAAGCAGGGGGTGCACCCTCAGATGGCAAACACAGAGATTGGATTCGACTTTGTGATGGCAATGTTGCATCAAAATCACATGTTCTGCATGTCTTTCTGAAAACCTCTTCTTTCATTCCTCTTTTCAGCACATAGTTTGCAACAACATGCTGACGTGGTACCACCATAGTTGCCTGAAGTGAAGTGGGAAGTATTAGTCACATGCATAAAAGGCCTGTGAGTTGCATAACCATCTTTCCTAAACTTCTAAACCTCTTTCCTGTACTTCCCCTCCCCATGGCAACACATTATGCAGATTTCTCAAGAAGATTTATGAAGATGGTGATTAGAGTAACTCTTTGAAGTCCAGTACATGTCCAAGTGAAGTGATGTTCAGGTGCTCCTCATACTTGTCTGTTTGCCCCTCTGTGCCTTGCGAAAACTTTCACTTGGTGCGATATGTTTTCTAGTACAGAAGGCATATCTAAAATGTTTAAGTAACATCTCACCTACACCATACATGCCCTTTCTTGTTTGATAATTGTAAAAGGGATCTACACAATAAAAAGTTCATTCACCAATTTCTGCCACATCAGAAAATGGTTGGGTGTGGCTCTATCCTATAAGTTAAAATGTATTCTGCCTAGCTTCCTGTAGGGCTTGTCGATACATGTCATTTTTTTTAATTTGTAAATTGTAATATAGTTTCATAGAATGAGAAGAAAACCTAAAAATCAGTTTTAAGCCTATCAGGTTGCTTTCTTTATTTTCACAAGAGCATGCTAATGAAAAATGAACACCCTCTCTGTACAACACCTATAATTTGATAAAGATGCTGGAATCAGTAAATAAATAAAATTACAGTATACATGTTGACAAGATGTGGAAGTTATTTCTTTTTTCCAAGTTGGCCAGAGCCGAGAGACTTAAGGTAAACATTCCTGGTTTGGCTTTTTTTCTTTTTTTTTGTGGTTGGCATGTGGAGGGAACAGAACACTTACAGTAACTGAGCACCATTATGTGTCAATTTTCAGATGCAAACACAGAGATTGGACTCGACTTTGTGATGGCAATGGTGCATCAAAATCACATGTTCTGCATGTCTTTCTGAAAACCTCTTTCTTTCATTCCTCTTTTCAGCACATAGTTTGCACCATGGGCCTGAAGTGGTACCCCCATCCGGAAGTCCTTCACTGCATAAAAGGATGTGAGGTAAGACATCTGGACAAATGTCCATATCCTCTCAAATGGCTCTCTATCCTGTCTTCCCCTCCCTCATTGGCAACACTCTTGCCTTGACCTCCATTTGCAGAGGCCCAAGAAGATTTATGAAGATGAAGATGTAGAGGAACTCTACACTAAAGTCAGTACATGTCCAAGTGACTGTGATGTTCAGTGCTCCTCCTATCTTTCTGTTTTCCCCTCTGTGCCTGTCGATACCTGTCACTTGGTGCGATATGTTTCTAGTACAGACTGGCATATCTAAAAATGTTTAAGTAACTCTCACCTACACCATACATGCCCTTTCTTGTTTGATAAGAAGGGATCTGACAATAAAAAGGTTCAGTTCACCAATTTCTGCCACATAAAAAAGAAAATAATGTTTTGGTAAATCATAATTATAAGTTAAAAGTATAAGAAACTAAACTAAACTAAGGCTTTCTGTCATAATCATGTATAATTAACATAGTTATATAACTATGTCACAGTTATATCATATAATTTTTACTTAGTATCTTAAAATTTTGAAAGTTAAAATTATGAAAAACAAACTTGTAATTATGAAATACTAAGTCATAATGATGCTGAAAGCTGTAGCTTACAGTGTGAGAAACTAAGTTGTAAGACTAAACTAAACTAAGGCTTTCTGTCATAATTTTATTACTATGTCACAGTTATATCTCATAACTTAGTATTTCATAATTACAACTTTGTTTCTCATAATTTTGACTTTCAAAATTAAAATGCCTAAGTCATCATTATGTGATAAAAATTTTATTTATGGCAAAGCCAGTCTCATAATTTTGACTTTGTATCTCATCATTTGAACTTTTTTTCCTCATAATTTTGATTTAGTGTCTTATAATTTTTACTTTTTTTTTTAAATCCCATAATTCTGATTTAGTATAACATAACTTTTTTTTCATAATTATGACTTACCGTTATTATTCTTCCTTTTTTATCTCACAATTATGATGCATCATCACAGAATTTAGACTTTTTATCTTGTAACTGATGTAATAACTCATTTTGACTTTTTGTCTCATAATTGTATTTTTATTTATTTTTTTCTCATAATTATGACTTAGTATCATTTTTTTTATTTCATAATTGTGACTTACCTAATTTTGCCTGTTTCTCATAATTTTGACTTTGTATCTCTTAATTAATATTTGTATCATATGTATAGGTTAACTCTATCAACTTATTAAATAAATCATACATTTAAATTATTATTCAATCATTTTAACTTTTTGTCATAGTCATGACTTATGTTATAATTATTTACCATTTATAATTATTTTATTTTATTTTTATTCTTTTTCTTTCTTTCTTTCTTTCTTTCTTTCTTTCTTTCTTTCTTTCTTTCTTTATTTTTCTTTTTTTCTTTCTTTCTTTCTTAGCCCCCCCCCACGGCAACGGTTATGATTATTAAGCATAGGAATAGTGAAGATGTGGATGTGATTGTGTTTGGGTTGGCAGATGAGCTGTTTTCATCATGTAAGTAGACCGATGTCTCTCCATTTCTCCTGTTAGTGGTGCTCTGAGTTTCTCTCTCTGTTTTTATCTTAGCCTTTCATGGGTGACAATTACTGTGATGCAATCAACAACAGAGCCTACTGCAACTACGATGGAGGCGACTGCTGCCATTCCACTGTCAAGACTAAGAAGGTACCGTACATGTCTGCAACGTTTTTCTCCAGTTGTATATTTCATGGTCCATCATGTATGTCTAAATTCAAAACCTTACCAAGACTGACTAAATTTAGAAATGAAAGTCACTGACGAGCATGAGATGCTAAATATTACCACTGACCATCTGACTCGTATTGCACACAAGAATGGCAAACGCTTTCTGGCAAGCTCTAATCTGATTGGCTGCCTTTACATAATTTCTTGGACTCAGGATACACAGGTATTTATCAGTATGCCTGGAAACAAAAATGTTTTTGCAAAGTATCAAGTTTTTATGATGACCGCTTCTGAGAAACTAATCCCTGGATTTACCAATGTCTGCTAGATTAGTGGCACACAGTTTTTAAAAGCTATTCAGTTGTCTGTTTGATTTTTTTTTTTTTTTTTTTCACTTTCTGATTTTGCACTTTTTTTTTATTGTATTTGCACAATTAGTCATGGACTGGATTCCAGTTGTTGTGTTTTATTTTTTTTTTTTTTGTTTTTTTTTTTAACACTTATTATGGTATGATCTAATTCAGATAAACCTGATCCTAAACCATTTAGTAAAAAAATAAACCATGAATAGCAAGTTTATATGTCATCCTTCCTCACTTGTAGTTTTTAGCAGGTGACAGACAACAACCAATTTTTTTTTTTTTTTTTTTTTATGTTCATATAAAGTGAAAGAAAACATTCATGATGGACCCAACCACAACAACTGACAACACATTTTAACAATTGCCTGGTTTCTGGTTTCACATCCACACAGCTGTATATTAAATATCAAATATCTTGGAACTGGCAGTGATGCTTCATCATTTTACATTCTGTTCAAAGACTAAACAGGGCTCCAGACAAAAATTTCGGAGCAGTAGCAATATTCATAAAATAATGATCATAAATTACTATTTTAATTATTGTATTTCATAAATACATACAGTTACTAATGATATTTCATATTTTGAGCTTGAGTTGAGTGGCATAAATTGTAAATGTACATTCATTAACTACGAATGAAAAAAAAGTGTAAATACATTAAAAGTACAAAAAGCAAAAATAAAATAAAACAAATAGACAAATATTCTGATAGTAAGACTAAGGACCATTGAAGAAAATTACCATTAGGAAAATTCACCATAATATAAATACGTTGGTACATTTGGATGAAATTAAAATGCATTTAGTATATTAAATACTGTAATTATATTTGTAACTACTTTAATACTTTTAATGCAATTTACAATAATAATAATTAATATTTAATATGAATTATCATGAATATGATATTTATACAATATGAATACATTTAATTTGAATATACCATATTTCTGCTGAAAAAGCATGGCTACAGTGGTAGATCCATGATAAAGCATGGTAAATGGTTTTACTCTAGTAACACTCGTCCAAAAATGTTGGCAAAAGTGTGTATTACATTAAGCAAAAACTCACTTTTTTCTGTTTCCTGCTTTTGTTGTATTGTAGATCCAGTTGGATAAATTATGCAGCTATAGTATCAGAGTGTGGTTTGAATGTGTGTATAAAAAAAATAAAAAAAATAATTGTGCATGTGCACCAGTGAGAGACAGAAACTTTTTTTTTTTTTTTTAGACATCAACCTCAAATATGGAACAAAACTTTTTTAGGGCTTTGATTTTCTAGCAATTTTTGAGTTCAACTTGTTTTATAAAATTTATATATAAAAAAAAAAATAATAATTTGCTTGTAAATAATTTTCATAAAGTAAAACCTCCATAGCTTTTTTTTTTTTTTTTTTTTTTTTTGTTTCACTATTTAAAAGCTTTTTGCTTCAAAATTAATTTGACAAGGGTCTTCTTTAAAATGAGACCAAACTTAAGTCTGGTCTCATTTTAAAGTTTTTTTATGACAATTATTTGATATAGATTTTTTTGTCCTCAGAGTGAACTTTTTTTAAATTGACACACAAGGGTTAAACTAGTTTAAATCACCAAGAAATGTATGTTTTATAACAGAAAATTATGTGGCAAATTCAAGCGCTTCTCACTGAATATCACTGTTTATGGTGTTGCATGATTGAGATCGGTCCGCTAGCAAATGCACCTGCTCTGAGCTCGCACTGAACTGTATGGTTCAAGTGGATACATTCTCCTTGCTATGCAGCTCAAACAAGTATCGTAACAAAAAGAGCAGCACTTATCAGTTGTGCAACTTGGTAATGGAACCAGTACAGAGAGAAAGAAAAAAAGAAAGAAAGAAAAAAAAAAGATGCATCTCAAATAAATTAGAATGTTGTGGAAAAGTTAATTTATTTCAGTAATTCAACTCAAATTGTGCAACTCATGTATTAAAGAAAAAATTAAGTGCACACAGACTGAAGTAGTTTAAGTCTTTGGTTCTTTTAATTGTGATGATTTTGGCTCACATTTAACAAAAACCCACCAATCTCAACAAATTAGAATATGGTGACATGCCAATCAGCTAATCAGCTCAAAACACCTGCAAAGGTTTCCTGAGCCTTCAAAATGGTCTCTCAGTTTGGTTCACTAGGCTACACAATCATGGGGAAGACTGCTGGTCTGACAGTTGTCCAGAAGACAAATCATTGACACCCATCACAAGGAGGGTAAGCCACAAACATTCATTGCCAAAGAAGCTGGCTGTTCACAGAGTGCTGTATCCAAGCATGTTAACAGAAAGTTGAGTGGAAGGAAAAAGTGTGGAAGAAAGAGATGCACAACCAACCGAGAGAACTGCAGCCTTATGAGGATTGTCAAGCAAAATCCATTCAAGAATTTGAGTGAACTTCAGAAGGAATGGACTGAGGCAAGGGTCAAGGCATCAAGAGCCACCAGACACAGACGTGTCAAGGAATTTGGCTACAGTTGTCGTATTCCTCTTGTTAAGCCACTCCTGAACCACAGACAACGTCAGAGGCGTCTTACCTGGGCTAAAGAGAAGAAGAACTGGACTGTTGCTCAGTGGTCCAAAGTCCTCTTTTCAGATGAGAGCAAGTTTTGTATTTCATTTGGAAACCAAGGTCCTAGAGTCTGGAGGAAGGGTGGAGAAGTCCAGTGTTAAGTTTCCACAGTCTGTGATGATTTGGGGTGCAATGTCATCTGCTGGTGTTGGTCCATTGTGTTTTTTGAAAACCAAAGTCACTGCCCCCGTTTACCAAGATTTGTGTAGCACTTTATGCTTCCTTCTGCTGAGCAGCTTTTTGAAGATGCTGATTTCATCTTCCAGCAGGATTTGGCACCTGCCCACACTGCCAAAAGCACCAAATGTTGGTTAAATGATCATGGTGTTGGTGTGCTTGACTGGCCAGCAAACTCACCTGACCAGAACCCCAGAGAGAATCTATGAGGTATTGTCAAGAGGAAAATGAGAAACAAGAGACCAAAAAAAATGGAGATTCAGATGAAGGTGAGTTTAAGGGAAATGTGGGATTAAATTGGGCTTCAGCAGTGCCACAAACTGATCACCTCCATGCCACGCCGAATTGAGACAGTAATTAAAGCAAAAGGAGCCCATACAAAGTATTGAGTACATGTACAGTAAATGAACATACTTTCCAGAAGGCCAACAATCCACTAATTTATTTATGTATTGGTCTTATTCCTTGTTTTACTTTGTTATTATTACATTTTTTTTTCTTTCATGATTATTTTACTTTCTTTTATGTAAAGCACTTTGAATTACCATTGTGTATAACATATATGTAAATAAACTTGCCTTGCCTTATGAAGTATTCTAATTTGTTGAGATTAAATTAGATTTGTTGAGAATTGGTGGGTTTTTGTTAAATGTGAGCCAAAATCATCACAATTAAAAGACCCAAAGACTTAAACTACTTCAGTCTGTGTGCATTGAATTTATTTAATACACGAGTTTCACAATTTGAGTTGAATTACTGAAATAAATTAACTTTGCCCCGACATTCTAATTTATTGAGATTCGCCTGAATTTAATCACAGTCTGGATATGTTTTGAAGAATTTTGTTTTCACATACAGTGAAATGTATGTGTTCGACGACACCAAAGTATTGTCCACAAAATGGCACAAACATTCAAAACATATTTGATGTTTTATGCAGAGCCAAAATATTGTGAATTTTCATTTGTCTGTGAGAAAAAAAAAAAAAAAAAAAAAAAAAAATGCAGGTTTTTAGTTATTGCTGTCTTTACTTTTAAAATCCTCCACCATCCATGGTAATTTATTTTGCCTGATCAACTTTGTGCTTTATCATCTCATGTGCCCATGCATGAGGTTACTTATTATTTTTATTTTCCAGGCAGCTCTGAGTTGTTTCTTGGCTTTCTTCTTGTCTTGCACTGTCATCGTCTTAAATATTTGGCAAATAGTCCAAGTGTGAGTGTATGAACGGCGAATATTCATTGAATCCAGGATGCTTTTTGGGAATTTCACAATATGCAGCCTACGTCACTGAGCAGACAGAGATCTTAGCTGGAGTTGACCATGTGCCAATGTTGATAGAAAGTTAAATTATTCTGAAACCATAAGCCAGATTGCTGGTGCCTCCTTCCTCCTGAGAGTTGTATTGTAGGTCATCTGACTGTTGGCTCCAGGAGTATCACCACGTCCATTTTGTTCCCAATGTGCACCACATTATCTTCATCTGTTCAAATTCCCAAACTCATTCATACATTTCCCAGGCATGGCCACAAACACAAGTGCAGATCAGTTGAGTTCACGCATTAGCGCACAGATAAGCAGCGGTCTGCTTTGTTATGAGCCTCTGATTTCAAATTGCACTTAACTTCTCTGCGCCATTCCTGGAGTATTTTGATGAGATAATCACTTGAGATAGTGTGTGACTGTTTGTTGTCCCTTGAAATTTGCTCCTGGTCATCTCCACAAAGAACTTTTGTAACCTCACCACCTGATTTTCATTTATCTCAAGAACAGTTGAGGGTTGTGAGAAGCAACACACTTGATGTTTAGAAGGATTGGGGAGATTTCATTAGAAACAGCATTGACAGATATTACGGCAGGGTCTGTGTACGGAGTAAGGTTTTCATTTAGCCAGTTGTTGGGTTAAAAACGACAAATATCGCACCGCTATAAATTGGGTTGTCACCCAAAATATTTGGTTATTTTAAACCACTGCTACAGTAGAATTATATTTAGAAGAAATATATGGAAATAATTATCCATATATTTGATGTGATGGCTAATTAATGTGAAAACCATGTGAAATCATTCCCGGGTCAGTGTTTGAAAGCTACAGTAAAAGAACATCACAGGTTGTGATGGGCACTTTCAAAACACTGCTTCATGAATCTTCGAAATCTTCTCTAATCATTTGTTTCACTTTAAGTGATTTGGAGAGCGCGTCAAACGTCCAAAATCACATGGTGTCAGTAAACAAGGCTTGTTTAGGTATCAACTGTTTCATAATGTTTTCTAAATTTTGTTGCATTTACATTGTTCTGATGAGTAGGCGTTTCAAGCGCATCGGGAAAGTGAATCATTTTTTTCCCGAAGCAATTGGTTCAATTGATTCAAAGTTTCAAAAAGCCAAAGGTGCTGTAGGTAAATGTGGCAGCAGAGCTTAGAGTAAGGTAACTACCACAAAACCAGTCAGGACTTACACTGCTAAGTTGAGTTTCACAAACCTTCAGTATACAAAAGTTTTATATTTTCAAGACAGATGGCACAGAAAGTTATGTTTATTTTCAGTCTTTCATGTACAGCTAATCGCTGCTTAACCACCATAGTACAATGCATCACTGGTGCTGTGTTGATTTTTGCATGCAGCTCACACAAAATACAAGCGATACTCCGAAATCTGTTCATTTCCTTTTCATCTTGTCTTTCTAGACATGTATGCTGGTTCAATTATTATTATTATTATTATTATTATTATTATTTATTTTATTTTTTTTATGTAGAACTCTTCACCTGGTACCTTTCATATAATAATATTTTATAATATGAAACAACTTCATAATACAGAAATAAATGCATAGTCTTCAGAAGTCATAGCTTTGTGGAGTAACAGACTGATTTTTGGTCTTCACGGCTAATCCTCTTGCATGACTCTATTAATAAACAAACAAAAGAACATTTAAAAAAAAAGAAAGACAAATGCAGAACAATTCATTTTCTTATGTGTTATAGTTGACTCAGCCAGACTTTTGGCCATGTTCTCAACAATAATGACAAAGCACACAAAAACAAAGTGGTGCCAGCAGTGCCTGCAATGAGGTCTGTCTCCTTTGGGTCCACTCTTTGGTCATGATGCCAGTAAAAAAAAAAAAAAAACGCATATGCTGGTTAGGTATGTTTCGAAGCATGGCAGCTGGTTTGAGCTGGTTTAAGCTGGTAATGTGCTGGTCCTATGCAACTAGCTCCTGCTCAGGACCAGCTTATAACCAGCTCAGGACCAACTAAGGACCAGCTCAAACCAGCTGCCATGCTTCAAAACATACTTAACAAGGATGACCCCAAAGCAAAGGAAGCCAAGGCACTTCCCTGCTGCTTGTGTGTTTGTTTCCCTTCCTTATCTCACCCTGTCGTGCTCACTTTATCCCAGCTCCCCGTCATGTTCTCTGAAAGGTTTGCGTATTAAGATGTTCTGGATGACTGGCTGTGTATTATTCCTGTCAGGGACTTTGAAGGTGCGAGTCAAACTGAAGCTCAGGTCACAGCAGGATGCTTTACTAATCACTACAAGCTGTTGGCATGAGGAAGGAGGCCAGTGGGCATATTAGGGCAATGAAAGAGAGAGCCTTTGGTTTTCTTTACAAGAGATTCCATTCTGGCAGAGGATGGGAGGTTTTAAAGTCCGAAGTAAAGTTTTTGATTATTTTAAGCTCTCAAGGTCTGTGATTTAGAAAGACTTAACCTTGTTAGCTGAGCAGTTTCACCTCGCTGATGACTTTTACTTTTGATCAAATGGAGGGTTAGAGGTTTCAACAAACCCCTAACCATTAAACTTTAAACTAGCCGTTAAATCTTTTTCATTTTGGCTGTTGTTGTGATTTGCAGTGCAATAAAGTTTCCTTTTATCTGCAAACACTGGATACTGGACTTGATACTGGATTGTTAAATCATGGGTACACAGGTGTAGGAAAAAAAATATCCCCAGCAGTGATGCACTTCAGCCATTTGTTTTTGGACCATCAGATGCATGTTGTATGGGTGCTATATGGTGTGCTTCATTAGTGCATGTATTGATTTGCTTATTCATTTTATTTTTTTATTTTATTTTATTTTATTTTTTATGTCTAGAGCTTTAAAGTTTAACGAGAAGAGGTAGGGTCTTAAGTTTTATAGTAAAATTTTTAAGACACTTGTGAGCCTTTTATTGAACAAATGATCTAAACCAACTAATGAGACTAGTAAGCTATGAAACTATTGATCTTGCCATTTATGAATTACTATATTTACTGTAGAATTGTTCAACTGAAGACATGGAATGGAGCCCAGAAGTCTGAGACCACTGGTGAATTATACTTATTATTGCTTACCCTTTTTTTTGTTTTTTGTTTTTTTTTAGGGTGCCCTTATAACACTGTAAAAAGGTCAAATAATTAAAAAACTGCCTTTTTTTTTTTTGAGTGAAAATTTGCATGGAAAGCTTATTTAATAATATACATAAAATAATGAAAACACCAAATTCAGAGTCTCTTTGGCCTTTTAAGATAAATGATGGACAACCCAAATCCAGTAGGTTCTTGTTTGCATTCCCAACTCTTAATACCATGCCAAATAATAAATGTAAAGGGGGAACTCCTCCGGGGGCCAACCTGCAGTCGTGGCTGTAGTAAATGTGTGTCTCCTACCTTTTTATAAGACGTAATTATCAACGCATGTTGGTTGCCCTGCAAAGTTTATGGCTAAGAAGCCATATCTCCAAATGAGCTGTTCAGTTTTCCAAATTCTTTCCTTTAATCTTGGCTGTTTTAGGGAAAAGTGGCAATGAAGTGCCAGCCATGCAAGATTGGGGCAAGATTGCTGTTTCTGTAGCAACAATGAGGGTGAGAGAGTTTTTCGAGACTTCCACAACAATGTTTTTCCTGTCGAGGCTGAGACTGAAGGAAAGTGGAAGGCTATGCACATGAGTGCAGTTTGGACTGAAGGAAAGCGTGTTGTAAATACATCAACTACACCAATATGAATAATCAGAATTTTTTTTTTTTTTTTTTTTTTGCCAAGTAGTATAGTTCATTAGCCTAACATTTTTATTTGACTTGTTCTGCTCATTGGGCAGTAAACTTAATTCATTTAAAATCACAGTTATGTTAAGAGTTCCTGCTGGTGAATCTGTCACACCCAGTTGATATTTGCATTTTGCATTTTTGCAAAAATAATGCAGTCTTATAAATTTAGGTTTAGACCATGTTTTGTTATAATACAGTGGATCAGGACCCGTTCTTGCATTCTCAGACAACATCTAGAACACATTCATCAAATGACAGCCTGTTTCTGACTTAACTACATCAGTTTAAGCCTGATTACAGTTCTTAGAAATTACTTGAATAATTTAACCAATATATTTGAGTGTATTAAACTTGGATTTACATTGCAAACCAAATGAACCTCTTATTAGAGAAATAATCTTAAAATAACAGGAGCAAAACAAATTGCTGTTGCTTCTCAAAGAGTAAATAAATGGCATTCAATTTCTCTCAGTTTTGAATGCAATAAATCACAGTCTTACAAATGAGGTGACATACGGCTGAGCTTCAGTGCAGACCAGCATTAGTCTGTGGTGTGTTTTGAAGCACTATGTCTGGGCCCCGATCCCCAGCCCCCTCATACTATTTCCCTTCAACTGCAATATGAAACATGCATGCACTCTACAGAGGTGGGGGGTCGTGTGCCATGACGTACATGGTCTGTCAGGGAACGTGTGTTTGTGTGTGTGTTCTGGACTGGCCTCTGCCCCATGCTGACATTCCCAGCCACCATCGATGAGCCCCAGATGTGGCAGCTGGTCCCGCCACCCTAAAGGTCAAGGGCAGAGGAAACCATGGCAAATTTGCCACCCAAATCTTAGTCCGATGGTGAGATAAGGAGGGGGTGCTAAATGAGAACTGTGAAAGGTTGCATGTTGTGAGATGGAAGAGAAGGGAAGGGAAGGGGAAGTTTGAGAAAGAGATTATGTAAAGTACTACAGAAAAAAAATGGAAGTGTGCACTTTCTTTGGAGTGCTTGATAACGATTACCTGCTGCTGAAACAGCTCTAGTTGGCGCCATGTTTCATTCATTCTTTCTTTCTTTCTTTCTTTCTTTCTTTTAGTAAGGTTAACAAAAGCCAGAAAATTAATGTATTCAAATGAGAGGGAAGGCACACAGTTGAACAGGAAATGGCATGCAGGGCAATGATGACTGGTTTTGATATGTGTCTGGTTCATGCTTGTAAAAGCTTCACAGTTAAGTGGCTCTGGAGAGACTTAAGTTCTGCTCACACAAACATGTTTTGTTTTCATTAATTACTCACACAACAAAAAGCTTTTTCTTCGTCATTTTTTTCTTTCGTGTAAGCCAGCACACATTTGTTTACATCCTTACATTTGTTTTAGAAGCAAAACTGGGTGAAATATAATTAATAATGAAATTATTATAAATCAATGCAATGTAAACATTAGATTAAAAACTTAAGCTTAAGAAAAAAAAAAAAAAAACTAATCAAATGAAAATAAGAAATATTCACTTTCCAACTTGCTGAAATAAGCTGAAGTACTAAAATTACATATATGATAGATAGATAGATAGATAGATAGATAGATAGATAGATAGATAGATAGATTATTTATGAAACAACCCCCATGTATAACATACAATAAATTACTCCATAGCAGATATATACAGGTGGAGCTGGGGAAGGTGGAGGGTTTCTGAAGCGCACTGCTACTGCTACAGTGAACTCTAGCCAAGTATTTGAATACCAAGCTCTTATTGGCTTTAATGTGAAAAGAAACCAATCAGCTGTGCCATGTGAAAGATGATGCAAATTATTAGAACCTATCGGCCTGCACCATCTACAGTTTCATGACAGCACTTTGTATTCTAATATTCACTTATATTTAAGAACTGTATATCAGTCCATTCCTCCAGGTAACTGAAACTGGCTCACTGTCTATTGTTTCATAATGCAAATGGCACCATCTTCCAGATGATGATTGTAGTGAAGGTGACCACAGTAAAATTAAATATTATTGTAATATTAGTTTCAGTGTTCATCTTGTAGCCAGGGCAACTCTTTTGTACACTGTGGTGGTTTCATAGAAGAAGCTTTAAGATCATTTGTAATGGCAGTACTCCACATACTTAACTGCAATTATTGCCATTCCAATTAGGAGCATAATCACATTAACTTAATCACAATATTTCTGTTAACATGAGCTACACTTTAATTCACATTATGAACATGAAAAGTGGATGCAGTGTTCAAAGGAATCAACCTACAGTCAGATTTCATACTGAAGTGCCTGCACTTTGGCCTTGATTCAAACCCTCATCTGTTTTCAGGTACAAAAAGGCAGGATATTACTCCATAATCGATGCTATGAATTAGAAAATCCACTTTGTTGTGCACCAAGATAAATTAGCATGTGAATTCATGTCATGAACAAATCAGTCTGTTCAGCCACTGAGGCTAAGACAAATGGTTACGTGAGTGTGCAAATGTGAACTGCACATATGGTCCTAGTTTTGAGCGACTGGAGATGCATTTTATCCTGAAAAGCAGCTGAGGCCCGTCTCGAGGGAGGCTACATTGCAGCAGCTGGTGTCAGTGATGCACTGCCAACATTCAATTGTGACGTCAAGTGCCAAACAACATTCAAATTCTATTTTCAATCCCTCTAAGGGGCTCATCAATTTTTCAAGTCATTGCCAAGTCCAGACATCATGACCAATGATGCAAGCTGTTGTTACGTTCTTAAAAATAAAAGATCTTTGTTGGAATCGATGAATCTTTAACATCAATGAATCTTTCCATCCCATAAATAGTACAAAAAGGTTCTTCAGATTATTAAAATGTTCTTCATGTGAAGAAAAAAAATGGTTATTTTAAAAACTGTTCACGGGAAGGTTCTTTGGTCAACCAAAATGGCAGGGGTGTCTGGAGGTCCAGTGTCCTGCAGAGTTTAGCTCCAACCAGCTCCAACACAATTGACTGGATGTTTCTAGTGAGTCTGAAGACCCTAATTACCTATTTCAAGTGTTTTTAATTAGGGTTGAAGCTGAACTCTGCAGGTCAGTGGCCTTCCAGAAACTGGTTTGGACACCCCTGTTTCGATGGCATCATTGTGAAAACCCTTTGTGGGACCTTTATTTTAAAAGTGTATTCCAAACCTTTTGGTTTGTATGCTATAACATGCGTTTCTCTTCTCCTTCAAGTTATTCCGTTCCCCATGTCTTGTGACATCCGAAGAGAGTGTGCTTGCCGGGACCCCAACGCCTTGGAGAACCGAAAGGGCGAGCACTTGCACTCACTTGGATAAAACGCTCCACCAAGCCAGTGTGTGGACTGGGACAGGATCAGATATTCTTCCCAGAAATGTTGCTGCTTCACAGTTGTACCTCTCTTCTTATAGCTGATCATCATTTCCATGTCCGAGTCTACCTGTTATCTCTTACAGTACATTTGAAAAAGGATCCCAAATGCCAAGACCCCACAAAGGACCAAAGCTGGTTTGTGTATGCCATCTGTAGATCACTCACGACCCCTCCAAAAAATTTATTAAAATGAAAGCCAGGCATCTCGAGGGAACCATACTGATTTGACCAAAACCAGAAAAAGAAGAAACAACTTTCCACTGAAATGCACTCTCTAAACCGTTTAGGGGGCTTGATTTGTTTTAGTTTGTCTCAAATGTGACCTCAGTCATCCCAGGAAGACGGTGCGTGGCATTTCCACCCTCACCTGTGACTCGTGTCCCTACGGAAGCAGACTGGGTCCTAAAACAAGGACGGTACGATTGGCTGAAAAGCAATCACAGGCTGATTTTAAAAGACTAATCAGCAATTATTTTAATGTTCCTGAAATGAAACAAATCTTTCAAATATAAATGCGCAATAAGGAATGGCTGCAGGTCCTGTCGCACACTATTAACGTTCTGTTATGAAAAAATTGTGAATTGGGGTTTATATAAAATGCACATCGATAGATCCGAGCATAAATACGGTAAGAATGAACTGGTTTCTTTAGCATGGCTGCTATTGTTGCTGCTACGATTGCTGCTAATTAGTCAAACAACAGACAACAGGAATATGCAGGCCATGATCTAGTGTGTCGTCAGTCTGCATTAACACTTACCTCTGATCAATTTAACCATCAAGACCGAAGACCTCCCATTACAGCTCAGCCAGTGCTGAATCATAACTCATCTAGACTGAATGAAAAAATAGACACAAATTCCTGATTGTAGAGATCATAAACTTATTTTATGTAAATGCTTAGTTCACCCAAAAAATTATTTACTTACTTGTGTGTGTGTGTGTGTGTGATTATTTACTTACTTGTGTGTGTGTGTGTGTGTGTGTATAAAAATGCTTTAAAAAAAAATCATAAAATAAGTACTTCATATCCATAAAATGACAGTTCAATTCAATAAAAGCATCTTAAAAGTATTCCATACAAGTCTTCTGAAGCCATACAGGTCTTGTGTGATGAAGAGATTGAAATTAAATTGATTATACACAGAAAAGTGTAGTATGACGTCCGAAGGTGTCATACTTCAATCTGACCACAAACATGGAAGATATTTGTGTGCTCTGATGGAAGGGAAGATTTTCAGCAACTAAAAACAACTTAACCTTTGGTGTGTTCCTCACTCAAACCCATCAGCTTCAGAAGACTGCATGAGTACTGTGGACTACCGCTGTGGTACTTCTGCTGTGCTTTGCTTTATAACAGTGACCCTGATTATGTACTAAGAATGGACTCTTTCTAATCTCATTGAATCTGTTGCCAGTCAAAATGTTTTTAAGGGTAACTTACAGTACTGCACATGTGCCAACGTTTTAACCACTTGTATGTGTTTTTGCCAAAAAACCTTAATGTGCCAACGTTTTAACCACTTGTATGTGTTTTTGCCAAAAAACCTTACAATAATTTAGCTTCATCGTAATTGGAATGACTTTATATACGCAATCAGAGTGAACGAGAGAAGAAAATATGGCCTTAAAATATTTTGACTAGTTTCCCACTAACATCTGAATCTCCAAGTTTGACTGTCTGTATCAGGTGTGTCCAACCTTCTTCTGAAGCGCCATCATCCTGAAGACTATAGTTGCAGCCCTAAAGACTTAAGCTAACTGGTTTAAGTGTGTTTAATGAGGATTGTAGCTGAACTCTTTAGGGAGTGCTGAATTTAACCCCACCGATACTGATGTCCCGGCTGTTCGTTCAAAATGCCACAAGCCTTAATATGGAAACGTGGTAAAGACATAATGTTATTGTGGTTATTCATGTTTTGAAGAGCTTGCCAGGTGCAAAACATTATGCTTATGCAGAAAAACTGAACACAAAACATTTCTGATAAGGTTTGCTCTTCTTTTTGAAGTTCATGAAGTGCGATCGGGCCAAGGCTGAAGAAAATGCCTCTTTGAGCATTGGCTGTTTTATTGACATGGAAAACATGCTAAAGCATTAAGGATTATTTTGCCTAATCTTTAATAATGGACATCACTTTGTGCAATTGTAGATATATGGTAGTTAAAGTATAATAACTATGACATTTATGATTAAGAAAAAATAAATAAAAGAAAAAAAGAAAAAAAGCAATACCTGGAAGAAAGTTAGCCAACCATGTTTTTTTTTTTTGTTTTTTTTTTGTTTTTTAATATTGAGTCCTAATTTATGTGGCATAAAGATTTCATGATCACATGCCGAAGTCAATAGTTTCTTTTATTGAACTGAGAACTGATTCCACTTGCTTCACATCTGGTTTTATTGTAAACAGCAGAGCAAAGTGACATGTGGAAACATGTTATTGTATTGATATGCCCTGTCTTTGGGATCACGGAAAACTGGCTTTAATATTTATGTTTATGAAAGTGTGAAAATTAAGACTTTAAATGGGTGATTTATGTGTATGTATGTATGTTTTTTTCAGGCATCTTGTGAGTTAGGTTGAAGGATTTATTATTATTTATTATTATTATTATTATATTATTATTATTATTATTATTATTATTATGAAGATGAAGAAAGAAAACTACACCACCCAAAAAAAAAAAAAAAAAATAAATATATATAATATATATATATATATATATATATATATATATAATATATATATATATATATATATATATATATGATTGGAAATAACTATACAATCCACAAGAGTATAATATTTTATAATAATAATAACAATAATAATGCATTATAATTATTATTATTATTATTATTAATATTATTATTAAAGATTTTATTTGTTATATATTCTTGGGAGAACAAATGTAATTATGAACTGTATTCAAGATAACAATAGTCAGCATTTATTGCCAAAATGGACAGCAAAACTGATCAGCAACCACATCGACAAATTAGCACAGACATCAAGTAACTTGCCAATTTCCTGACAGGTCTTTTGATTGGCAGGCCTGTCAAACAAGGGTTTTTTTTTTTTTTTTTTTTTTCTCGGCCAAGTACCTGATGTTTCCTTTTTAAGACAATTTCTCACTCTTCTCATACTTATTATATGTTTCTCCATCACTATGTGCAAATCAGCAATCCAAAACACTAGAACCAGTTCCAAGTGCAATTATGCCAAATACTCTTTTCTTTTCTTTTTTTTTTTGCTTTGTTTTAGATATCTAAAAGCATACAGGTCTAAAACTGTTTGTTGGTTTGTTAAATGAAGTTTTCAGTGGGCTGTTTGACACTACTGTATGCACCATAGGATTTCTTGCTGTACCTCATGCCTGTAATGTTTGCTGCTTCCATATTTTGGTATGTTAGTGTTTTGCGTCTATTAATGACATATAAAACTGTACATAGTAGAACTATTTATTGAGAGTGTTATACTTTTGTAAGTTATATTTTTTATTGTTTATGTAAGTTATTTGTACAATGGTCTTATAAATGTAAAATTTGGTTATTGGGGATCTTTCACTATTTTTATTTTCTGTTTATTCTTTTATCCATTGCTCCAGTTGAAGAAAAAATGCAATGCTTGTTTTTTTTTTTTTTTTTTTTTTTTTTTTTTTTTTTATGAAAGATAAAAATTCAAAGACAGAATGTCATTCAGTCACATCTCACAGTTTATATATTACCATTAATGCAGTTGAGACAACTGTTAAATATTATAATAATATAAATTGTGTTAATGCAGTACATATATTCTGTGGCAGTTCCCACAAGAGAAGAGTTTGTTCATGATATATCTTGCAGTAGGTGAAATCAATGATTTCAATGAGCACCTTTCCAATTTGTACCAAACATTCTGAATATCTATTAAAATGGCCAAAATTCAGAGCTCACATGCATAGAATTGTACAGGTGAAGAAAACATGTTGCTGTGTTGGGCCTGCCAGTATGTTTGTGCAGGTGTCAGAATATGGATGCGCACAGCAGAACATCAAAAAATCAACTTATATTTATTTGAAATGTTGGTCGGATGGTGGAAAAACTGTAAGAAAACAAACTAATGGAATTGTATCAAGATCTTTATTACCGGTTCATATAAATGTCTTGACCGGTTGTAAATAGTGTTGTGAAAGTGTACCAGTAAAATGCCTTGTATATTTAAAGAGTTTCATTAGACACAATGATACATTTATGAAAGTTATTTAAATCTGAGTAATGCACCATGGTCATCAGCATTAGTTACATCAGCATCAAGAGTTGTACTTTAAGTGTCCTTTACTTTGAGTCACTGTTCTAATTTCTCTTGCAATTCTCTTGTCTTTGTGCCTGTTATTCAAAAACCCATTTGTGTTTGGTGATGCTGGCCATGTCTGCTTTTCACATTGCTAATAAATTATAAGCAAAATTCTCATCTCTTTTTGATTCATGCATACAATGTATTACTGTTTTTTTTTTTTTTTTTTTTTTTTTAAGTTGAGGGGATTCCCAATCCAGTTTGTTGCTAGTAGCGTGGACAGAGTTCATGTCTTTCCAGAAAAATTGCACTTTTGAATTTATTCAGTTTCCATTGGTCAGCCGGTCTGTCTGATCTCTCGACTCAAGAAACGAGATGTATTTTTTTTTTTGGTGCGTACCACATTTCCTTACATTCTGCTGTGACATACTTGTGTTTTTTGGTAACACTTTACAGTAAGGTTCCACAAGTTAACATTAGTTTACAATGCAGTAGCTAACATGAAACAACAATGAATACTCGTTTTACAGAATATATTATTCTAGCTTTATAGTAATTTATAATAATAATATATATATATATATATATATATACTAATACATGTTTAACATTTACAGTGGTTTAAATTAGCATACATTAACATATGAACAAAGAATTAACAATGAATAGTACTATATTTATGAATTAACATTACCCTAGATTAAACACTGTCATTGTTTTAATACATTGTTGCATACTGCGCACATGTTAACATTGAACCCTATTCTATAGTTTTACTGTTATTTTCATATTTTGGTGCTGTGGATTATTGCAAACATACCTGATTTATCATGATTTGAAAAATTAATTAAAATGCTGAATAAGTAACTTTATTTCTCCATCATGTATCGTGTATAAGGAAAGCGCTGGTATCTACTCAGAAGTATCATCCACTTTTTGACCATTCCAGCATTTAGGGTTTGGATTCAGTTTTTGTGTTCCAACTTGGAAGAACATTTACTGCATGCTAAAGAAAAACAAAATCATGTTAGCAAACAGTATTGTTACTGGTTGTTTTGTCTCTGACTAATAGAACATCAGCAAGCCAATGCACTCCTGCATGCTTGTGAACATTATGATTACAATGATTCATTTAGCAATTTTTATTCCTCTTAAATCACTCACAGGCAATTGCTTGTAGAAAGACTGCAACATCATAATGGCATCTGAACCATATTTTCAACCAGTTTTCAGTCCTACTGTCATTTGCACATCATCTCCAGCCTCAGAACTTCCTACAAAATTGAAAATTTCATTCATTTACTAGGGCAGGCTCTTATGTTTGTGTCACTGACCAATGACAAAGGTCATGTCAGTGACTCAAAAGAACTGACAAGCCAGTGTCTAGGGGTCCGTTTCCGAAACAATGACAATGAAAAACTTGCTGCTTAAATACCATATTACATGCACTGTTGGAGAAACTAACTAGTTAGTCAGGACTGTTTCCTGAAAAACACAGCTCTTTAATTCTCTTAAGCTAAAAGACGTCAAATTAAATATGTATATGTATGGAATGAAATATATGGATTGAACATCATGTTAGAGTGTACATTTTGCTCATTTGCATGATCTCTGTGAGTCCACATGTCATACTAACCTAGCGGAAACCTCGATATTAATTTGACGTCAAATATTAGTCAAGACTTGATCAAGATGCTGTAACATTATTGGTTTTTGGTTTAATGTTGGGAATTGGTTTAATGCAGTTTTTTGACATCAGTTTGATATGCATATTAGTCCTGTCATGTTTTTTTTGTTTTGTTTTTATTTTTATGTAAATTTTTATGTAATTTGATTCTGTCTTGTGGGGCGGGGCTGAGAGCTGAGGGAGAGGAGCAAGGCCGGTGGAGTAAATGATAATGAGCGACACCTGTGCCACTCACCGGTCTCGAGTTCCACGGAGGTGCTCCAGAAGGATAAAAGGAGGAGTGATGACCAGGTCTGAACTTTATGTTGTTGTTTTATGCGGAAGTTGTCCGCTTGTTTTTTTATTTAAGTTTGATGTTTAAATGTTTGTTGGTTCCCACCTCCTTCTTCCCCATTCAACAAACTTTGTTGCATTGGTGCCGAAACCCGGAAAGATGAAGGGACACGCTGTCAGAGAGCCCTCAATGCTCAAAAGGGGGATCAGGGTGCTGAGGAGATCGGGCAGCATGAAGGAGCGGAGACCACCGGTGGCTGCCCGAGGCGGTGGTGCTGGAGTGATGGAAGAGGTGGGATGGAGGCTCGCTACCATGCTCCCCCCTTGGTCGAGGAGGGGTGTCTGCTGTCCAAGAGGGAGTGGAGAAGTTGGTACTGTTGGCACCGTAGCCTGCTGCCGTCCACCATGATTGGTGAGGACCAGGGAACGGGGATCTGGCTGCTGGATGTCCTCAACAGCAGGAGCCATCGCCGTCTGCCAGGAGGCAGAGGAGCATCAAGCCGTCCACCAGTATGTCCAGTGCCACCGCCTGGCACCGCAAGTGAGAGCCTCTCAGCTGGTTGAGGACCAAGTGGCAGTGTGTCTGGGAACCGGACCGAGAATTTTTTTTTTCTTCTCTCCCCTCTCTCGTCTGTCTCTCCTCATCCTTCCGTCTCCTTTTCTCTCGCCTCGACTGTCCTTACCCCCAGGTATGCCACAACCGCCATGACAAGGCCTCTGGGGGGGGAGTAGAGCACAGCCTCGTGGGTACCCCCCGGTCTGCAAGGGGTGATGTGGGTATGTGACGAGTGGGGTGGGGCTGGGAGCCATGGAAGCCAAGCGAGGTCAGTGGAGTGAAAGATAATGAGTGACACCAGCGCCACTCACAGGTCTCAAGTCCCATGGAGGAGCGCCGGAAGGATAAAAGGAGGAGTGACGATGCAAGATGAGAGAGAACCAGGCCTGGTCTTTATGTCATCCATGAGGGGTTGCCGGTTTTACTTTTGTTTTGTGTTCGTTCATTTGTATATTATAGTTTTATGTTTCAATGTTTGCCGGTTCCTGCCTCCTTCTTTCTGATCTATGAACTTTGTTTGATCTTAGTGCTTCGTTCGACACTATTGACCACACCATTCTTTTGCATAGACTAGAACACTTTGTTGGCATTAATGGAAGTGCATTAGCATGGTTTAAATCATACTTATATGACTACCATCAGTTCGTAGCAGTGAATGAAGAGGTATCATATCGATCACAAGTGCAATATGGAATACCTCAAGGCTCAGTACTAGGGCCGTTACTCTTCACACTTTACATCTTACCCTTGGGAGATATCATCAGGAAACACGGTGTTAGCTTTCACTGTTATGCTGATGATACTCAGCTGTATATTTCTTCGCGGCCCGGCGAAACATACCAATTTGAAAAACTGACGGAATGCATAGTCGATATAAAAAACTGGATGACGAGTAATTTCTTACTGCTAAATTTTGAAAAAACGGAGGTGTTAATTATATGACCTAAAAGCTCTGCATGTAATAACCTAGAACGCTGTCTAAGACTTGATGGCTGCTCTGTCAATTCTTCATCATCAGTTAGGAACCTACAGTAGGTGTGCTATTTGATAGCAATCTTTCCTTAGAAAGCCATGTTTCTAGGATTTGTAAAACTGCATTTTTCCATCTTAAAAATATATCTAAATTATGGCCTATGCTCTCAATGTCAAATGCAGAAATGTTAATCTATGCTTTATGACCTCAAGGTTAGATTATTGTAATGCTTTATTGGGTGGTTGTTCTGCATGCTTAGTAAACAAACTCCAGTAAGTCCAAAATGCAGCAGCTAGAGTTCTTACTAGAACCAGGAAGTATGATCATATTAGCCCGGTCCTGTCAACACTGCACTGGCTCCCTATCAAACATCGTATAGATTTTAAAATCTTGCTTATTACTCATAAAGCCCTGAATGGTTTAGCACCTCAGTATTTGAACAAGCTCTTGTTACATTATAATCCTCCACATCCGCTGCGTTCTCAAAACTAAGGCAATTTGATAATACCTAGAATATCAAAATCAGCTGCGGGCGGCAGATCCTTTTCCTATTTAGCGCCTAAACTCTGGAATAACCTACATTATATTGTTCGGGTGGAGGACACACTCTTGCAGTTTAAATCTAGATTAAAGACCCATCTCTTTAACCTGGCTTACACATAACACACTGATATGCTTCTAATATCCAAATCCGTTAAAGGAATTTTAGGCTGCATTAATTAGGTAAACCGGAACTGGGAACACTTCCCATAACACCCGATGTACATGCTACATCATTAGAAGAATGGGATCTACGCTAATATTAGTCTGTTTCTCTATTATTCCGTTTTGACCGTAGCCACCAGATCCAGTCTGTATCCAAGTCAGAGGGTCACTGAAGTCACCCGGATCCAGTATGTATCCAGACCAGATGGTGGATCAGCACCTAGAGAGGACCTCTACAGCCCTGAAAGACAGCGGAGACCAGGACAACTAGAGCCCCAGAGACAGATCCACTGTAAAGACCTTGTCCCAGACGACCACCGGGACAAGACCACAGGAAACAGATGATTCTTCTGCACAATCTGACTTTGCTGCAGCCTGGAATTGAACTGCTGGTTTCGTCTGGTCAGAGGAGAACTGGCCCCCCGACTGAGCCTGGTTTCTCCCAAGGTTTTTTTCTCCATTCTGTCACTGATGGAGTTTTGGTTCCTTGCCGCTGTCGCCTCTGGCTTGCTTAGTTGGGGACACTTCATTTACAGCGATATCGTTGACTTGATTGCAAATTATTGCACAGAGACAATTTAAACTGAACTGAGATGATGACATCACTGAATTCAATGATGAACTGCCTTTAACTGTCATTTTGCATTATTGACACACTGTTTTTCCTAATTAACGTTGTTCAGTTGCTTTGACGCAATCTTTTTTGTTTTGAGCGTCTGAATTGGATTAAGTTTTTGACTTGCACTGATATTTTTTTTTTTTTTCAACATCAGTTGCCTACTGGGAACAAGAAACTATTAACCACAAGAAACTAACAAGAAACTTCTAACCATAAATCCAGAGCTGTAGTTCCAACAACACAACTTTAAATTGCTGTTTGCAAATGTTCATTGGAACTCTGAATTCAGAACACACCAAATCACTGAACTATTTTGGTAACGACGGAACTTGCGACCATAGTTGGCTAACAATGATCTGATATAATCTGATCTGATATAAACATTTCCAAAAAAAAATAAAAAAATCACACTGTAATGTCACTGCTGGTGCCTTTGTAATCAAGTCTTTTTTTTTTAAAGGAAAATATTTATATCAGAATTAGTCAGGGTTGCATTTTTTTTTTTTTCAAATCACAGTTAACAAACTATACTCCTATACTTAAAATAAGAAAAAAGTGAAAACAGAAATAATTTATTGTCAGTGTTTATTGACTAGATTTGTATCTCAAAGCTTGACAGAAACATTTCATTGTGAAAAAGTAGCATGATATTCAAAGAAAAAAAAAAAAAAAACACTTGGCTTAGTATACTTTATTTTCTGTGTTCTGCTCCATTTTGCACACAATTAAGCATGCATGCTTTTCAGATTTTACTCCACTGACCACAGTCACAGATGGATGCATTGAGCACATGCACACGACCTAGTGGACCCTTCAAATTGAGTGTTCAATCGCCTGCAAATTTGCTGTTGTCCACACACAACAAGACTTTAATATATTTGTGAAAATAATAAAAAGGACACATTTAATTTTAGGGACCAGTTCTCACTATAAACTAACTGTAAACTATGACTTTTGCCCCAATAAACTCATAATTAGCTGCTTATTTATAGTTAGTAAGGTAGTTAAGTTTACAGTAGGTATTAAGTGGGATTGAGGGATGCAGAATATGGTCATGCTGAATAAGGCATTAATAAGCCTTTTTAAAATTTAAAAAAAAAAAAAATGTTTTGGTAGGAATATGCATGCTAATAAGAAAATAGTTATTATTGAGAATTGGTCCCTAAACTAAAGTGTTACAATTTAAACACAAAAAGATTGTAGAGAGGCAAAGATTCCATATCAATGACTATCAAAAAAAGTTTGAAGGATTCAGTAGTTTGGTTAGTAGACCAAATAAAAAACAGATGCAAATGACTTCTGCGGTCTGCAAGGAGCTGCACAAGCTTAAGCCTTAGGGAACCAGCACTATCCCTGAGGCCATGGGGGAAGAGAGAGTGCCACACTTTTTCCTTACCATTCTCATCTTCCTCAGAGCAGGACTGTCGTTACTCCAAGGTGAAATTTGCACACAGAGATTTATATCCTAGTCTTACAGCTTCTTTCAGACAGGATGATGGCATCAGATACAGAGCCAGTCAGGAGATACATTCCCTCCAGCACCTGCTGGGTCTGCCCCGGGGTCTCTTCCCAGTTGAACATGCCTGAAACACTTCCACAGGAAGACATCCGAGAAACAACCTGACCAGATGACCGAAACACCACAGCTGGCTCCTTTTGATGCAGAGGAGCAGCTACTCCAATCCTCTCCCAGATGACAGGCTTTGTGGCCTGTCTCTCAGGGGTTAGCCATTAACCTTGCGAACAATCACATAGTTCAGTCCCTTGTACACAAAATCCCATTCTTTCAGTCACTATCCAAAGCTCCTGACCATAGGTAAGCGTCAGAACAAAGATCAGCTGCTAAATCTCTTCACCACAATGTTTCGATATAACCACTGATCTGCCTATCTTCTATACCCATAGAGGACAATCCACCTATTCCGGCTGAGAAGCACCATCAAAGTACGTGCTGAAGGTCACAGATGATCACAATCCAAACTGGACACCCTCCACTCCTTGAATACATCCTAAGATTATTTCCTTGAATATCCAAGCCCCTCCTCGGATTACCACCTCAACATGGTGGAGGGTTTAAACTGCCTCAGCAACCCTGGGACCTGTGTTGTCTGGAGTTCCTGGTAGGGGATCCCAAGGCAAATTTATTCTCTTAACACAGAGACTTTGCATGGCTGTTGAAGCACAAACTCTGATCAATGGAATGAATGTGTACTAAATGTGAACTAAAAATTTAGGTATTTGTATCTATATATTAATCTTGAGAAACTTTAAGGTCTTTAAATCAGGAGATTGATCACTATGTATTACTAATTATTGGATACGTTCAAAGTGGATCACTCAATAGAAAGAAAAGAAAAGAAAAGAAAAGCAGGATGCAAATCCACATTTGCACTGATGCTGGAACAGAAGTTAATGGACAAAGACTGCTTCAAACTAGCTTTAGAACAGGGCATAATACTTGGGCATACTGAACTGCAACCAGGAAACAAATGGAGTTCTCAACAAAGGTTTGGGTGGACCATGCTCAAGTAATCTGACAAATTACAACATTGCTTACCTCATTCCTGTGATTTTCCAACCAAACACCTCCTCACAAATAGTTACTGGATTTAAAAGAGTCTCACATTGGACTCTTTGATGGATGTGTAGCTCCTAGCCACAAACTTGTGAGATTCGATCAAAGAAAGAGGTTGCTATGTAGAGTCCACCTGGTTAAAGAATTTCTTCAACTCTTTTGCTTTCCCTAAGTACACAAACCAAAATACATGGAGACATGAACTAACTATTGGATTTTTAAAATAAACAAGCCTGGGGGGGTTGTGTACACCATTTACAGTAGTCAAAATATATTTATTATTATATATGGTGCTGCTGTTGAAATTTCACTATTGTAGTAGTAGTCTCACTGAGATTCAGCACACGGATGTTAAAATCATGTGCATTAACACAGGACATTATGTTTTGCATGTTAAGTTGTGTATATTTTTTGTTTTCATGCTGAGGTTATTCCAATAAATTATTATTATTTGGTTGTCTTGCATGCCCTGTGCATTTGACTTTTCCCTCAATGGCCGTGGCTCAACGGTGTTGAGAATCAGTTTTGCCATTCAGAGCAATCAAGGAACACGTATACAACTATCCCAAAGCAGTGCAATCCGTCATCAGTGCTCAAGAAGCAAACAGACAATTTTGCAGACCATAACTCTAAGCCCCAGAACCCTAAGTTTTGCATCAGGTGTGTGATGAAGACAACTGCATTCTATAGAGATTCATGTCATAGAGATGAGGTAGTATAACAGGATTTTCCTCAATTTAATTGATTCTTCACATATTGTCAGATAAAACAGAGAAAACGTGTTGAGATTCTATATACATATTTAATAGACCCCCCACCCCACCCCCACAGACACAAAAAAATCAAATTCACTTATTACATACTGCATTTACAACTGTATTTACAATAGCATATTTAACTATCACAATGAATATAGCATGGAATATAGCAACTTACTTACTGAAAATGTGTTGAGGCTTAGTTCTTACCATTTGTTCAATTCCAAAAACCTTTTCAACAACACCTTATTCCCAAACAATAATTTACAGAATAGTTCTGCACAATGCTCTCTTTTGTACCACAACTCTTTGCCAAATACATTAGATGATTCACTTTGATGAAATCTATTAGTCTCATTGGCCAGCAAAACCCATCTAATTCATTTGGACACTGTAGAGGAACGTTCTTTTGGCTAAAGATTATATATGTGACAGGACTACACTTGTTCTCAAAAGCAATTACTGTGACTCTGACAATATTCTCAGTTTTCTCAATTAATTGTGGCAAAACTATGTATATAAGATTAAAAGAATTGATGTCAAAAAGGGTTGAATAGAAAAGAAGAAAACCACTGAGAGATCATGTCCTTGTCTTGCTTGGCTAGGTATTCCAAGAGATATGTTTGCAAAATGAGTATCAGGGAACCTGGTTTGAAGTTCTGCAGCACCATGCAGTTAAATTCTTACATTCGAAAACAGTCCTTCAGTAGTTCAGTCTTTCGACCAAAACTGATGTCCTTACAAGAGAAACAAGTAAAAATAAATAAATAAATAAATAAATAAATAAAAAACAAATTATTAATAATAATAATAATAATAATCAATCTTTCTAATCCGAGGCTCTCTACTTTTGGAAAAAAAAAAGAATAAAGAAAAAAAGAAGAAGAAGAGAAACAATAAAACCTCCTCTCACAGTCTCAAAGTCAGTTGGATTTAGAAAAAGAACAGCCAAGCTGAAGACCATAAAGAGAGAAGGTCGAGTCCAAACATCTCCTGTCTCATCGTAATTTTGACTTTCCATATATGTTGCGTTGCACTGTTACGACTTTCTCCAGGCAGGCTAGCCGGGTTTCATGAAGTGAACTGTGCCATAAAGTGCCGCCTGGTCTGGTGTCATCACTACGACACAGCATGTACGGCACACTCTCTGTTCGGCTTTGGATGAAGCCACTGCGGAGCAGTGAGCGGCAGAACAGACTGATCCGATCCATTCGTCTCAGGATCAGATGGGCCTTCCTGTGGTGACCAGAAAGAGAGCTTAGTGTTAGACTTGATTAAGATGGTGTGTTTGTCCAGAAACCAAAAGACTTTTCAAATCAAAGTCAGTATGGTACCTAACATAATATTATATATATATATATATATATATATATATATATATATATATATATATATATATAGTTGCAGATGAGGTCATTATAGGCACTTAATTTTAGATAACAAAGTTCATAAAAGATTTACAAAGTTCATAAAAAATAACATGCCATAAATATACAAAACAACACAAATGCATTACATTTATTATTAATGATTACATTTCAAAGAAATTAATATGCATCTAGCTTAAACTTTTAAATATATAAATTTAAATACATATATATAAAATATATATTTTTTCTGTTTTTAAAGTCTTGAACACTTATTTTTATTAATATATTATAAATATAATGTAAAAGCAATTGATTTTTTTCTTTTCTTTTCTTTTCTTTTCTTTTCTTTCTTTCTTTCTTTCTTTCTTTCTTTCTTTCTTTCTTTCTTTCTTTCTTTTAATAAAATGCAAAAAACAAATAGTTTACATTCAAATTATTTATCTCTTACAATGAAAACAATAGTTCTAATAAATAAATAAGTACATAAAAAAGAAAATGAAAAGAAACGATGAGTTCAGTGTAATAAAACAAAAAGTGGTAAGACGTGTAAAACTAGACAGTGCACACATCCCATCAAAATTGTCTGCTCAATAACTATATTTACTTTTTATTTATTTACTTTGTTTTTCTCCAAACACAGAATATGACCCAAAGTTGTTTTGAAATAATTTTTTTATGAAATAAATGCTATTTTTTTTAGGACAAACATTATGTACTGCTCCAAAAGAATGATATTTAATCCTAATGTAAAGCCTGTGTTGATATTCATAAAGATTATTGGTTCCTTCCAAAAAGGGGAAATTAACTGTAATTGGTGGTCTCTGTTTCATTCCCCTGCTGGTTCTGCCAGAGAACAGATTACACAAACATTAACAGAGAGTTTAGGATGGCAAGCCAAGCAGAGCTAAACCAGGGACTGTGCACACTTCCTCTTTGTGTTTTGCCTAAAAATAAAAATAAACAAGTACTCTAAAGTTTAGTATAAACTCAAATCATAATACTTGTTATACTACAATTAACATGCAATCAACTGAATTACATTCAATTTGTTAGTAAGTATATTCTTTTAAAGTAAATGATCCATAATAAGTACTCTTTTTAAAAAGTATACTAAAGTGTACAGTATTTCTTTATCATAAGGATCATCACATTAACTATCAGCATGCTCCATTAATGGTTAACAATAACACAGATTGTGTTAATACTGGAGCTGAATGTGGCCCAAATCTGCTAATTGGATGAAAGTTGTCTCAATAGTCTGAAGTGCACCGAATCTATTGGAGACATATCTTATCCAATAGATTGGACAAAAGTATTGGGACACACCTCCTAATTATTGAATTCAGGCATTTCAATCAGACCCATTGCCACAGATGTGCAAATTCAAGCACCTAGCTATGCAGTCTACATTTATAAACATTTGAGAAAAAAGGGTTGGTCAGAAGAGCTCAGTGAATTCATGCATGGTGCTGTTATAAGATGCCAGCTTTGCATCAAGTCAGTTCCAGAAATGTCTCCCCTTCTAGATATTCCCGGTAAAACTTTAAGGACCAATTCTAACTATTAACTAATTGCTTATTAGCATGCATATTACTAGCATGTTTATTAGTACTTTTGTTTAGGGTATTATTGTCTTTTTTTGCTTTTAGTCATTCTAGATCCCTTAGTATACCTAAACCACCATACATACACTTAATAACTACCTTACTAACTATTAATAAGAAGCAAATCAGGAGTTTGTTCAGGGAAAACTCTTGGTTAACAGTGAAAATGTGTTCCCTAATCTAAAGTATAATGTATTTCACAGTCAACTGTAAGTGGTATTACTGGAAAGTGGAAGTGTTTAGGAACAGCAGCAACTCAGCCACAAAACAGAAGACCTCATAAAGTCGCAGGTGCATAAAAGTCACCAACACTCTGATTTGATAGCTGAAGAGATCCAAACTTCCACCAGCATTCATAACAGTACAAAACCTGCACGGCATGGAATGGGTTTCCATGGCCAAGCAGCTCTATGCAAACCTCTCACCAAGTGCATGCCAATCGTCTGATGGAGTGTGAACAGCATGCCAGCACTGGACTCTGGAGCAGTGGAAACCTGTTCTGTGAAGAGATGAAACACGCTTCTTTGTTTAGCCTGATGAGTGAGTCTCTGTTTGGCAAATGCTAGGTGAACATTACCTGCCAGACTGCATTGTGCCAACTGTAATGTTTGGTAGAGGAGCGATAATTGTATGGTGTTTTTTTTCAGGGGTTGGGCTAATAAAGGGAAATCTTAATGCTTCAGCATAACAAGACATTTCAGACAATGCTATGCTTCCAACTTTGTGGAAAGAAGAAGGGCCTTTTCTACTCCAGCATGACTATGCTCCAGTGCACAAAACAAGGTCGATAAAGACATGGTTGGATGAGTTATGTGTGGAAAAACTTGACTGGCCCGCTGACCTCAACCCCATCTAAAACCTTTGGGACGAACTGGAATAGAGACTGCGAGCCAGGCCTTCTCATCCAAAATCAGTGCCTGACCTCACAAATGCTCTATTGGATGAATAGGCAAAACTTCCTACAGAAACACTCCAAAATCATGTGGAAAACCTTCCCAGAAGAGTGGAAGCTGTTATAGCTGCAATGGGGGACTAACTCTATATTAAGGACAATGTATTTAAAAGTCCCTGTTGGTTTAATAGTCAGGTGTCCCAGTACTTTTGTCCATTTAGTGTATCATAACTGCATGTTCCACAATGCCAGGGTGGAAGGTATATTCATTTTTATATCATATCTATTGTTTTATAATTTAAAACCTACAGTAACAAACTTCTTTTTGTGAAATAGTTGGCTTGAAAAAAGTGTGCTTATCCTATCTACAGTAGCTATAACATATATGTCATTTGTGTTTTAAAAATTATAAGACTTTTTTTTCTATCTGATTAAAATATATATTAGATTAGATTTATATATATTTATATATATTTGTTGCAAAATACATTCATGAAAAACAAGTCATATTTTTATATATTAATTAATATACAAACCCGATTCCAAAAATGTTGGGACACTGTACAAATTGTGAGTAAAAAAGGAATGGAATAATTTACAAATCTCATAAACTTATATTTTATTCACAATAGAATATAGATAACATATCAAATGTTGAAAGTGAGATATTTTGCATGGCCCATTTTGGATTTCATGAGAGCTACACATTCCATAAAAGTTGGGACAGGTAGTAATAAGAGGCCGGAAAAGTTAAATGTACATATAAGGAACAGCTGGAGGACCAATTTGCAACTTATTAGGTCAATTGGCAACATGTATGGGTATAAAAAGAGCCTGTCAGAGTGGCAGTGTCTCTCAGAAGTCAAGATGGGCAGAGGATCACCAATTCCTCCAATGCTGCGGCGAAAAATAGTGGAGCAATATAAGAAATGAGTTTCTCAGAGAAAAAGTTTGAAGTTATCATCATCTAGAGTGCATAATATGATACAAAGATTCAGAGAATCTGGAACAATCCCTGTGTGAAGGGTCAAGGCCGGAAAACCATACTGGATGCCCGTGATCTTCGGGCCCTTAGACGGCACTGCATCACATACAGGAATGCTATTGTAATGGAAATCACAACATGGGCTCAGGAATACTTCCAGAAAACATTGTCGGTGAACACAATCCACCGTGCCATTCGCCGTTGCCGGCTAAAACTCTATAGGTCAAAAAAGAAGCCATATCTAAACATGATCCAGAAGCACAGGTGTTTTCTCTGGGCCAAGGCTCATTTAAAATGGGCTGTGGCAAAGTGGTAAACAGTTCTGTGGTCAGACGAATCAAAATTTGAAGTTCTTTTTGGAAAACTGGGACACCATGTCATACGGACTAAAGAGGACAAGGACAACCCAAGTTGTTATAAGCGCTCAGTTCAGAAGCCTGCATCTCTGATGGTATGGGGTTGCATGAGTGTGTGTGGCATGGGCAGTTTACACATCTGGAAAGCCACCATTATTGCTGAAAGGTATATCCAAGTTCTAGAACAACATATGCTCCCATCCAGACTTGTCTCTTTCAGGGAAGACCTTGCATTTTCCAACATGACAATGCAAGACCACATACTGATCCGGCAGTAGGATCCGGCTACTGATATGGCCAGCCTGCAGTCCAGATCTTTCAAACATAGAAAACATTTGGCGCATCATAAAGAGGAAGCTGCGACAAAGAAGACCTAAGACAGTTGAGCAACTAGAAGCCTGTATTAGACAAGAATGGGACAACATTCCTATTCCTAAACTTGAGCAACTTGTCTCCTCAGTCCCCAGACGTTTGCAGACTGTTATAAAAAGAAGAGGGGATGCCACACAGTGGTAAACATGGCCTTGTCCCAACTTTTTTGAGATGTGTTGATGCCATGAAATTTAAAATCAACTTATTTTTTCCCTTAAAATGATACATTTTCTCAGTTTAAACATTTGATATGTCATCTATGTTGTATTCTGAATACAATATTGAAATTTGAAACTTCCACATCATTGCATTCTGTTTTTATTCACAATTTGTACAGTGTCCCAACTGTTTTGGAATCGGGTTTGTACTGTAAAATTAAAATACATTTCTTTTAAATGTATAGCACAGTAATGAAGCAGCAACATTGATAGATAAGACAACAAGAAAAGGCTATTAATGATATTTCATTGCGCAAATGTATTATAACATGAAAGGCTCCTGCATGGAGTGGCAAAAAGCGCTTATGTGCATCCCGTATGCAGAATGATGCAATTGAAGCAACACAGAGTCACAGCACGCAGCACTCCGCATAGAAAAGTTCAAAGCACAAAGGGAAGAGGATTTTGATGCGTAGTGTATTATATATGTGCGATAGTTTATCGAGCCTTTTCTTTCAACAGTTTTAAATAGGGGCGCGCCAATCCGATTTTCAGTATCGGTATCGCTCCAATACTGCCATTTTCTGCTGGATCGGGTATTGGTCAGATGAGACCAATCCAAATCCGATAATCTGGATATACTATTCTGTGTTATTGTTAAGCCCCATGAAATCACAAAAACATTCTAAAGTTTTCCTGCACTATATTCCAAGTGTAGCTGTTCCATAGTTTAATGTGAGGTACAAATTAATATTTAAGGGTGCTTTCACACTTGGTTTGCTTGCCTGGTCCGAACCCGATTAATGTTCATAGTATGTTATCTGGGTCCGAACCGTGGTTTCTTTTGCGTCATCAAGCCAGCAGCTGTTAATCCCGTTGCTTAGTAATGGCAGCGCAGGAGAAGGTGGCAAATGCATAACATTGCTCTCTGCACTTTTATATATTTTAAGTTTTTGAACTGTTTGTTTTGTTTATAAAGCTTTGGTACATAACGGCACTTATGTCTGTCTTTCAAATGTACTGCAAATGACACTGAAGGTGAACAGTTTTGCAGCTCTCTGCAGCGCGTCAGTCACGCTTGTCGGGAAAGTGAGTGAAACACACCCGATCAAATAATACATCATTAATAGCGGTTCACTTCCGCAATTTGGCACGATTGCATTCACATCAGCAGCGAACTGTACCGGAGTTCACATGAACCATACCCCAGGGTTTTAAGGACACGGTTCGCAGGTGCGCACCTGAGTTCGGAAGACAGTGTTCACATCATCCAAACGAACCAAACTCTGATGTCAATCGAACCCGGGTGAGCACCAAAAGTGCTAGTGTGAAAGCACCCTAAGTCATTAAATTCAAGTTCATGTAAACTCTTCTCTCTGTTGCGGCTGTCTGTAATTCTCCATTCAGCATTCAAACTGCGTGTCACCTTCGGTTATGACAGTAAAGATGGTGGAATTCTCTCTAAGATGATACAATATTCTTATACATGATCTGTAGATAAAGATCAGATGTTTTGCATAAAAGGACTATTTTGCTGGAGTTTAGTGCTGTTTCTAAATCGTGTTACTTTATACCTGTCTGTTAGATCAGTACACCGGAGTAGAGAGCACTATGAATTGTTAAAAATAAAATATTCATCTATACCTCACAAACTATGGAATGGTCTCAGAGCACTTGAAATATAGTGCATGAAAACTTTATGATGCTTTATAATGTTTTTGTGCCTTTCGAGGGGCTTAACAATAACACAGCATAGTATTCGCAGAACTTCATATTTGGATCTGTCTCGTCAGACCGATACCCGATCTGACAGAAAATGGCAGTATCGGAGCCGATACCGATACTGAGTATCGGATCAGTGCACCCCTACTTTGTTCTGTCATTGTCTTCCTCACCTGGGGCCAAGCTCATCCTCACTTCTCCAAACAAAATCTCCAAACTTCTCATAGTGAGAATTGTAGTGATGCTGTACACGATACAGCAGCGGGGGGGAGACCTCCATCAGGGTGTTGTAGGCCGTCTGTTGCTCCTTTCCACTGGTGTAGCCATTATAGAGGTTGTACACTTTGTCTGCGATCTCTGTTTGAGGGGGAAACATATCTGACATTTTAAATCTGAACTGTCTGTTTTCAAAGAACAAGCTTTCTAAGAAAATCCTATCTTTTCAGATGTTTAGCTCATTTGTAAAGACTGACAGATGTCTCTGGTCTTTATTTATTTTTTTATTTTTTGTGGGATTGCATTACATGCTTGGTGGAAAAGAAGTGCACTTTAGCATACTTTTAAAAAGAGTAGTTATTGGGAAACTTACATACTTTAAAAAGAAAATGCTTAAGTGTGAACTAAATGTAATGTTTTCAGACAACTAAAAGTGTATTATACTGTAGTTATATTTATATTATTCCTACTTAAGTTGGACTTAAGTGCATTTTTTTATATTTAATGTCAAAATGACTTCCATTGTGTCTGAAATATGATTAAAGTGTACTGCTGAATGTACTGACAAGCATTTATTTTAAACTAAAATATACTTTAATGTCATTTCTACTCAAACTTGTGTGTCATGTATTTAAATATGTTTGTAATTATACATTTGTAAGGTTGAAGCTGCAATTTAGTACTTTTAACTTTAAATGTAATATTGAAGAACACACTACAGTTGAAATTATACTCAAGTGCTTTAGCTTCTTTAAAGCATGACAGAAGATTATTAAAACAATTATTTAAAATGTCCTTTATTCTAAAACATTTAATTTGACATCATTACAAAGTGTACTTTTTAGTAGTGTACTTAAACGGGTTAAGACACATTCTCTCTTTAAATACACTTAAAAGGCATTTTATTTCAATAAAATCATATCTGGATATTAAGTATATATATATATATATATATATATATATATATATATACTGTTAGGATTTAAAGTACACTACAAGTACATATTCAATATAATTAAGCACACTTCTTTTCACAAGAGAATGAGAACCAAAGATCAGATTTCATAACATGCTTTAATTCTTTCTTAACATATCACATTCTGACTTGCATGGTAAGTCCTTTATTTCCTTCCTTTGAGTGTACTTTCTGCAGTCTTACTTCTGCATTGACATGGATTTTGAGTGCTGTACTTTCCTGTGATTCATACTGCTGCCAGACCTGTGAATTCTGTTCAAGTAAAATGGTCTAGCCACTATGGATGATGTCATCATAAACAGACAGGACATGAAGATCTGCCACCTCAGATGGGTGTGAAAATGACATTTCACTGGCGCGCGCGGCTCACTCTGTTCATTCACACGTGTGAATGGAGTGAAGGAGAATGACAGTGTACCTTCTGCTTTGCTGTCTTCCACCATCGGACATGACGTGCGGACAGTCACAAAACTCGCATCCGACCGACTACCACGGCTGTCCACGGCATACAGAGTGAACCTAGAAGAGAGGACGGGGTGGACGTTAGAAAAGGTCTGCTTCAGGGCGTTTCCTAATCTCTGTCTTTAAGTTCCATGTAACTGAAACACAAACAGATATTTGCACAAATAGAGCTGAAAAACACAAAATAACTTTGGGTTTAGCCAACATAAACATGACATCATGCAGCAAAATCATTAAAACCGAAAGGTGTCCCTGCAAGAGTGTTTCTGGAGTTCTTGTTTATGAGCCTCAGACCACTAAAAACACACAGGCAGGAGTGCAGGGATTCCAGTGGATTCTGTTACATTAGGAAATTGCGTGCCCGACAAGCAAAAGAAAAAAAAAAAACCTGCCCATTACAGCTAATAGCAGCTTAAATGGGACTCCCACTTCCTCTAATGACGGAGTTCCGTTTGGCAAATACAAAACACATTAAAACTGCTGCTCAGCATTTTCTCAGACCACCCAGCACCATGTGCGCTAAACAACCCTGGCTCCGCTGCTAATCACAGGGAGAAACCGCCCACCATCAGCTGGCATGAACACTCGGGTCATTGAGGAGACTGATCCTTACTAGTTAACTACGTTTGACCGTCTATGTGTAGTATAACTGATTATGCCTAGTTATTGTTATTAGGCAGAGGATATTTGTGTAGAAAAAAAGTGTAGAAGTGTAGAAAAGAAGATTTATTTTCTTTGCATAAGGTTAGTTAAATGCTATTAGGCATGTTCTGCTTTCAGACAATGCATTTTGTAAAAAGCACAATACAAATAAACCTGAATTGACTTTGACTATTTATACTTAGTGTAAATAGTGGCAGATACTATTTGCACCTCAGTGTATTGTAGTACATAACACATCAAACAAACAATATGCAATAATAATAACAACATATTTGGTGTATATTTATTAAAATCATAAATTACATGCTTGCTTATTTGGACCTTACTTGTTTTGTGTTTTGTTTTTTAAAGCGCAGCCCTACACATTTCTCTAACCATATTTAAGATGCCAACCCCTCCCATGAACATGAGGAAACCACACTCAATTATCCTAGGCCTATTACACTTTAAATATTTTATATACACTTTTCAGATAGTTAAAATATATATATAGACCTTAAATGTCTCTCTCAGCCGATACATGATATGAGAATATTGAAAAATATATGAAAAAATTATGCTAATATGAAAAGATAAGGCTAATATTAACTGCACATACTTTCATTAAGATGACATTATACTGCACTAACTTGCACTATTGTTTCTACTAAATAATACACTGTATGTAAACATGTACATATACATATACATACACATATACATGTATAGGTTAAAATTAGGTCTAAATATTATGGAGCTCGTAGACCATTCCACATAGTCACCATTTCATTCTTTCCACTTGTGAGAGGCGAAAGGAAGAAAAAAATCAAGCCTATAATACTTGCAAATATGTTCCCAACTCAAAAAGTACTGTATGAAATATTATCTTCCTCCAGTGCAACTATCATGTCATGTTTGTTAGTTTGTTCTTAATGGCTCTTGAAAGACTAATTCTTGATGACAGAGTTGGCTCTGTTGAGCAGGTTTTCAAACAGTCTGAACATTAACCACAGCAAATTTGGAGTCTCTAACTCAATCCCTCTAGCACCATCAGCTGTTTAAAGTTGAACTCATGTTTATGCTGAAAACAAAAGTATTTTTTTCTCACTCTTTGAAATTATTTTTGGTCATGAAAAATTTTCCGCCATTTTTCACTCCTCCTAACTCCTGCTCCTGCTCCATTTTCCATGGAAATTGAACGACATCATCTTTAGACCAATGCAACAAAAAGTTGTGGAATTCAAGTTGATTAGTAAAACCATTCTGGAATAACACATGAACAATATCGACGAAGAGCACACCAAATTGTACAATATACAGTATCTCCACAACACATGTATTCAAACCAAAGTTGGTGTGTGTCATGACAACCATGATCTTACGGTACTTGCACAGTTTTGGCACAGTGCCACCTAGTGGTAAGGAGACGTGAAATATGGCAAAAACTGCCAAGTTATAAGCATTTTTGGCCAAAAAAACACAAGACTGGCCTCTTTAGTTTCGTCCTCTCTTGAATGGTGCTAAGCTGATTGAGGAAGACCAAGTTATAAGCATTTTTGGCCAAAAAAAATGTTGACTGGGGTCTTTTGTTTCGTTGATAATTTTTGATTTGTTGAAGTAAAAAAATTTTGTATTGTTTGATGTTTTTGTTTTTTGGGGTTTTAAGCATTTTGTGTTACGTCACAAAATACTGTATTTGGCATCATGCCATGAAGATACTGCGCTTAGCTGATAGCGCATCTCAGGGTTTTGGAACCCTCTCTGCAGGACACCTACCTCTTAAAAGCAGAGCTTTTTAATCAAATGCTAAAACATCTTTTCACTTTAATTATAACTATCCGTAGCCTGATGTCATAAACTGCTTAATGAATTATTATAGATTTTTTTTGTTTTTAATTATTGTAATATAGAGTAGTTGCCTTTTTCTTTATTTTTTGTTTGTTGGTTCTTAATGATATTGTTTAGTTGTTACTATTTTTGTCATAGTCCCTAAAACTCCTACTGAACAGTAAACCATATAAGTGCATTTTTATTGTTTACTTTTATTTCATTCTTTCATAGCAAATTTGTACAATGCCGGCAAACTGTTATGGACCTTCCACACTGCTGGTTATATATGCCTCTATATAATTGTGTTGGACAAATAAAAAACTTGTTTTCGTTGAAATCGGCAACAAACATTTGTGTTACGTCCCAACGTATTGATTTCACACTGTTGGACAAAACTGTTTTCGTTTACGGCAACAACCACCTGTGTATCTAAATGCTAAAAGCTTGTTTAATTATAACTATTGCCGCCCAAAATTTGTTGGTGAGAACATGTGTCATTGTCTCACCCAAAACTGGCCACGTAACCTTCAAAAGTGATTGTGATTTCATGGGACAAACTGTTTTCAACCATTTTTTTGTTGCCAAAAATCAGGATTTTTAAATGCCTTTATTTTATTTTATTTTATTTTATTATTTTATTTTATTTTATTATTATTATTTTTTTTTTCTCAAAGTTGGTCTGATGCTCAATGCTTGCTTGCTTATCATTTTGCCTCTGTAGTGCTTGGCCCCTTATTTTTAATTACTATTGTCAACCTTCCCAAGCTGTTGCGACAAAGCTGAAAGTACACAGGTTTGTAGAATGCCACTGCATGTCATTACTGGAAATTACTGGATTACCCAAACCCATTAATTAGAAAGGGGTGTCCACATGATTTTGATCAGCTATGGCATGAAACATATGTGTTGCTGCACAAAAACTGTGTGTTATTCTTGTTGTATAACAATGTTAAAATTTTGGTAGATATTGAGTACTCAAGACCATGCTGTATTGTGAATATAGTCCCAGATGAAGGTGCAACAAAAACAATGGCCATTTGCGATGACTATATTCACAATAGCCTCTCATATTTTATGGCTTAAATAATAAATGCTCTTAAATGTGGCTCATAACCTCAGTATAGCTCCAAATGTTGGTACAGCTGTATGGTACAGTACGTCAAGTTTACTATAACCATGAATTAAGTAGATTTGCACACAAGACTGTCCAAGTTTATATGCAGTGTGCCAGCATCAGATTAAGTCGAAAAGCACGTTTTGAATATTTATTTCAGTTCCTTCATTTCGAGAAATGCTTTTGTGCGGTCATACCGTAAACCAACATTGCATGCATCCAACCCCAAGTCTGAGCAGACATTTCTTCATTCCATTTTTGTTTTAAAACAAGCACTGCTGCCATCAGATTAATCTAATGAATGTGATGAAATTGATATGCTCTCTGACTACACATAAGACAACAGAAGAATGCCAGAAATGTTTTTTCCCTGCTTCCAAAAAGACGTTTCTTTACACGGCACGGTTTCGACACTTTGACTCTTCCTTTGCTTGGAAATCCATATTTCAATAACCACCGGCTGATTGTTTTGTTTGTAATACGGTCTGTTTATACATGGCTTGCATAGTTTGTCTGATCTTGTTATTCATTGAAGGAGTGTGGCATTCCTTTGCTAAACCTCACCAAAAGACATCACTCCAAATACAGGCCAGCCACAATCCGCTGCCAATCTCATCAGAACAACACTGGCTTGAACAATCACATTGTTTGAATTATGTGGTTGCACAGTCACCCAGTAGAGTTTTTTTTTTTTTTTTTTTTTTTTTTTTAATCAGACAATTTGTAGTTTGGTTTTGTTTAAGGACTTCAGGAAGGGAACTCTGTAATAGTTGCTGTTTTGGGTTGTTTAAGGTGTTGCAAAGATGCCAAAGATACTTTTTTTTTTTTTTGTGGTTGCATGTTGCAAATTAGCTCTCAATCTACCTTACACTCTCAAAGGGGTCATATGATGCTGCTAAAAAGAACATTATTTTGTGTATTTGGCATAATGAAATGTGTTTATGCGGTTTAAGGTTAAAAAAACACATTATTTTCCACATACTGTCCATTTTTGTTTCTCCTCTATGCCCCACCTTCTGAAACGCGTCGATTTTTACAAGGCTCATCACTCTGAACAGCAAGGTGTGCTGTGATTGGCCAGCTATCCAGCGCGTTGTGATCGACCGAATGCCTCAAGCGTGTGACGGAAATGTTACACCTCTTAACATATTGTGATGCCTTGTCTGGTCAGAGCGACGAGACATAAACATAAAACCCATTATAAACGTGATATAAACACGATTTCTAGTCGGGTCTTCTTTTGGAAGGCAAAAACAAAGTAGTTTCGCTTTCTGAAAGAAACAGCGTTACACACCGCAGCCTTGAGTGAGCCGTGGCCAGCTTGAGTGAGGAGAGGTGGGTGGCTTGAGGAGGATTCTACGAAGGAGCGTACCTTGGGCTTGCAACAACCACATGTGACGTCCCCGGGCTGGACTCCGCTTCGTCCACGGTGAAAGCCGATCCAGCGATCCACAGTGCAAAGTTGATGTATTTCCTCAGCAACCAGCACGGATTAGCCCCAGGCATGATGAAGCGGATATCGTCCTCTTTCGTAAGGCCAAACAAAGTAGTTTCGCTTTCACAGTGAAACACAGAGCGTCTATACGACATGGCGTCGGCGGCAACAATAACACTACAACGAGAATAAAAGGTACGCCTTCTTTCTTTGCGTGAACATCTTGGCGGCGTTATGCAAATTTTCCCACATACTGATGTAGAGATGTGGGACCATGTTAGAACGAGCCATTTCGGGGGTGGGGGGGGCGGGGGCGGGCATGGATGAGTGTTAACTTTTATAAAGAATATTTCTTTGGATTTGAGACTTTAATTTTTTGCAACTTCAAAGATCTTCTTTATTCACCAAGAGCTTGTAACACTCCAAAGAGAAAGGAAAATTTGAAATCGCATCATATGACCCCTTTACAACCCCTTTACAATAAAGGTTCCAAATGGAGGTTTTCACAGTGATGCCATAGAAGCAGCATTTTTGGTTCCCCAAGAACCTTTCAGTGAACAGTTCTAAAAACAAAACTTGGATGTCACAAAAATGACTTTGAAATTTTATGCATTATACTGAATTAGCTCTCACTCTACCTTATGCTCATGAAAATTAGGGCTCCAAAAGGAGGTTTTTATAGAGATGCCATAAAATGACTATTTTTTTTTTTTACATTAGTTAATATTTCTTCTGAAGAATGTTTTAACAGTCTAAAGAACCTTTTTCCACTTTAAGAAACTTTTGTGCAATGGAAAAATTGCAGGGATGTAATCGTAGTTTTCTTCAAACTACTTCATGTTACTTATCTTTGCTTCTCTCTGGATGTCACATGCCATTTAAATCCAAATCCAAGTTTGAGGAACTCTGTGAACAATTGGCAGTGATAAAGATCACCCAGAAGAACAAAGGCAAAGTGGTCTGGCTCATCGCTGGGAATGTCAAAACACACAGGCAAAACATACATTCCCCGTTGCCCCCCTCAGGAACGACCCCCCCCCCCCCATCTCTCTTCCCCTGCCTGGCTGACACGTTCTGAATCTATCTTTTTTCTCACATCAGCTTCACCATTCTCTGGTTACTCCTGTATATTTGGCTTTTCTCAGATCATGGCTGTTTTGATTTCTGGCACCTTCAGCTGTTAAATGAGTTGTTTTTGGCAAATCGGAGCACAGATTGAGACACTGTTGAGATCTTCAACAGACAGACGTATAGCTGTTTTCCATAGAGTTCAGCAAAAATCACCATTTGCTCACAATTTAATCTCATATTTCTAGAACAAACTGAGATGTCAACTGAGAACAAGATTTTCTGAAGAAAATCTGAGTGGTACTTGCACTTTGCTATACAGTGACTGTTGTTAGTGGTGGTTTTTATCAGAAGTAGGGATGTGTGATTCTGACAAAAAAAAAAAAAAAAAAAAAAAAAAAAAAATGCAAATTGTGTCCCTGAATATATATATATATATATATATATATATAATCTCAGTATTTGGGGGATTTTGTTGATAATGATAATTAAACGATATTATGTTGAGTGTGATTTGGCGCTGGTACTTTGGCTGGTTTAGGCCTGTCATGTATATTTATGACACTAAAACCACCAGTAGGTGGCGGCAAAGTGCAGGGACTTTGTGTCCCTGAACTTAATGAGTGATTCATTGATTCCTTCATTCAAATTATTAATTTAAAATGGCTGATTAATTTAGAAACGAAGCAATTGACTGTCTTTTTGAAAGAACATATTCATTCAGATTCAAAACAGATTCATTCAGGAATTAAACACCACAGTGTTGCTCTGGGATGCACTAATGTTCTGATCAACAAAATTGTCTGTTTCATCAACAAAAATAGTTCCAAAAAAGTTGATCAGAACATTAGTGCATCCCAGAGCAACACTGTGGTGTTTCATTCCTGAATGAATCTGTTTTGAATCTGAATGAATATGTTCTTTCAAAAAGACAGTCAATTGCTTCGTTTCTAAATTAAATTAATCAGCCATTTTAAATTATTGTGCACAAAATGAGCAATTGAGCAATTTGAATAAGGAATCAATGAATCACTCATTAAGTTCAGGGACACAAAGTCCCTGCACTTTGCCGCCACCTACTGGTGAGGTTTTAGTGTAATGGTGGTATTTTTGTTTATTAAATATTTTTTTTTGTGTATAAGATATTTTTGTGTATTTATTTTTTGTCAATATTTATTTCTTGTTTGTTGAACTGTCATTTAAAATCATTTGCAATTGTGCTCAGGCGCTTATTTTCTGGAAATTGGCACTCGTACTTGTGTGATATTGCTTAACTATAAAGAGCATATGGCTTTTAGGACCTTGCTCTGTGCTTGAAAATATGCATCTGGGCTGTGTGATGCTCTAGATCTCGTTGGACTTTTCCAGAGACCAAACATGTGGCTTTTCTGAAGCACGAACACATTTAAAAAAATACTTTTGGAAGTAAAATGTTTACAGTGTTCCTCAATGGTATGCTAATCTTAATATCAGCCATTTAGGAAACAGAAATCAGGAAGCATTTAAAGATCTTGTCATGGTCTCAAAATAGGTTGCCTTCCAGAGCATTAGTAGCTAAAATAACACATATTTCCCTCTGCTTGAAGGGTTTGTTTTTAATTGTTCCATCAAACTGTGAAATATACCAGAACAGCAATCAAGCGTGTTTAAGGAGACAGATGTGCCTAAGATAGTTTATGAATTGTTTTGGCCTTACAATGAGCAAATCTACAGCTAAACAGAGATACGGACCCTGAACCTCAGAGAGCATATGCATAATTCAGGCATCTCATAATTCACGCCATGGTATGGGTCATATGAGGTTTATCATGCTTCGCTGTGTCAGTGGCTATGATTTATTCTGCCCTCAAAGGATCCTTCTTTCATGGTCTGTTCTCAGAGTTTCACCACTTTCTCTCATGACTCAACTATGCTATGTTGTTCATTTTGTTAAGTAACTGTTGGAACATAACCATCATTTTGTAAATCTGTCCTGTTTGTTAGGCTGATTTGCAGATGACTAAATACCAAAATTCTCCTTACTAACAAACAGAAATTGCACGCACTTTATATTGCACAAAATGAGCAATTGAGGAATAGCTCAATAAACCACACACACGCACACACACCCACACACTTATCATGTGTTGAGTTATGACTTTGAATACTGAAAATACTGTTTGAAAAGCCAGAGAAATGCAGCACAAAATCATGAGCACTGTTATCATCTTCTGATGAAATGAACTACAGATGACTCGTTTTGGCGTCAGTTGTAAACTAAACATTTTGTGTACACTGAGGTCTTATCGAAGGACAGAGGTGTGGTGAAGGTGTTAAGACTCGAAACTAAAATTAGAGAATCTTTCCAGAAACAAAGATGATAATAACAAAAGTAGTTTGCTTCTTTGTATTTACTGGTGTTAAAAGGCTGCTTTGGTTGCGTGCAAATAAAAAGTGCCATCATTGCAGCCTCAGACAATGTCACTATCAAGACAGGATTTCTGCAGTTCTGAAAAAGTCTTAAAGGGATACTCCATCCCAAAATGAGAATTTTGTCATCATTCACTTACCCCCATGTCATTCCAAACCCGTAAAAGATTTGTTTGTCTTCGGAACACAATTTAAGATATTTTGGATGAAAACAGGGAGGCTTGAGACTGTCCCATAGACTGCCAAATAAATAACAGTGTCAAGATCCAGGAAAGAATGAATAGCATCATCAGAATAGTCCATCTGCCATCAGTGATTCAAACGTAATGTTATGAAGTGACGAGAATACGTTTTGTACACAAAGAAAACAAAAATAACGACTTTATTCAACAATTCCTCTCCTCTGTGTCTCTCCAAATCAGCGTAGCGGCATTTTGGCAATTCTGAGCAGTACGCAGATGACTCTTCTGTGTCAGCCGCGCCACAATGATACGTTTTTTACGTGTATTTACACTTTGAAAGTGACAGAGAAAGTGACGTGACATACAGCCAAGTATGTTGACCCATACTCAGAATTCGTACTCTGCATTTAACCCATCCAAAGTGCACACACACAACAGTGAACACACACACCGTGAACACACACCCGGGAAGCAGTTGGGGGTTCGGTGCCTTGCTCACTGAGTGGGTAGTACTACGACTACAGTGACTGGTCTTCTTGTTGCGAGCCCTGGCCTACCCCAAAAAGGGGCGCAGGAGCCTCACACAGGATACTGTAAGAGGCAGCATCCATGACGCCTTGGTAGGGAACCCAATTCATCGGTCACCGACGAGACGTTGAGAGTGACTGACTGAAAGGGAAATTCTCGGTTACGTATGTAACCCTTGTTCCCTAAAGGAGGGAACGGAGACATGACGTCTTGTCACCACGGCTCCTGTACCACCGCTGAGCGGCCGGGTCTCCAGCTCAGCTCCTCAGCGAAAACCTGGTATGCATTGCTCCTGCTGCCTTTTTATGCTCATGTGTGATCAGCGGCAGCTGGATGCAGTCGTCGCATGCCAAAGTCCAGTGGCTTGTTTAGTTTACACTCAAAGTAAATTGGTGTCTCTAAGCGAGATCCCATTTCGTCGGTCACCGACGTGACGTCTTGGTTCCCTCCTTCAAGGAATGAGGGTTACATACGTAACCGAGACGTTCCCTATTGGAGGGAACATAGACGTTATGTCGTGGCGACTTAAGGGGTCTTATTTGGGAGCCCCAATCACCTCTGAATTTAAGAGATAAGGCCAATGGAATTTGCCGAGCGGATTTTGCATGCTAAGCCACTCCCCCATACATACATAAGGTGGCATGTGTGTCCATTCATTCAGGTTTATGCAGAGGAGAAAAATGCATCTTGATTTAAGATTTTTTTTATATTTGCACTGGAAAACAAGACAAAAACATGGAAACAAAATGCTTAAAAATTAATTAAATGTAACGGAGAATGGTTTGGAAGTTGAATTTCCTGTGAAATTATAAATTATAACATTTATTATGTTCTCCCTAGACATTTACATTTAGAGAACACATTGATGATTTGTGTCCCCTTAAGTTTATTTCATTAAAGCTTATTTTGAAAAGGGTCTTTCAAAAATCTTACCTTCAGAAAACCTGCAGAAACCCTGCAAGAAGGAGTGTTTATTTTCTATATTTATAATTTATAGCATTAATGCATTTCTGGAATCTGTGTGCAGCAAAAGTAGTCAAGTAGAACAGTCACTTTGAATAAAGGCATCCGCTAAAATTAATAATGTAAATGTCATGTATGTCATATGAAGATATACTATATACATAAATAATGACAAAATGTTCTTTTCTGAGTGAAAAATTCCTTTAAATGAAACCCAAAAGCCTGGGAAAGATAGATGAGTGACCATGGTGGCAATGAGATGGAAAATCACACAACATTTAGGAAAGAACTAAAATGTACATAATGTTCTTGAACCCCTCACCCCCTACAGAAAGTCTGGAAGAAGGCGGCACAATAAAATTTGACTCTGCTCCGGTTCATCGTGTTCTTGAGAAAACCTTGTTCTGACATGAGAGTCCCAACAAAGAAAAAGCCATTTTATTACCTGTCTGGGTCTTCTCCAAAAAAGAGCTCTATAAACAACTTACAGAAATATCAGTGGGTAATACCACACTGGATGAACTTTAACCACCATATCCAAACCACATCACTTTACTTTCCGGTGATCTTTGGAACATTAGGTCGTGTTGGAAGGATTTGTCCTTCCAAAGCATCCAGACTGAATGTATCACATTTGTGCTGATTCCTCAGTTGCAGGTCAGAGACTACAGCTGCAGTCCACATAGTGTCTGTCTTTAAAATCAAACCGGTTTTCTTGCTGTTTTAATCTCTAATCAGTTGTCAATATCACTATTCTCACGTTTGGTCTTTTATAAAACCAATTTAATGAACAAAAGCCAGCTCTGTCCTCCAGGAAGTGACATCAGTCAAAACATCAGTAAGTATTATGAGTGGATTAGTTTAGATTATTGTAATTTGCTACTCATGGTTGTCCTGCTGGTTCGATTTAAGCTCCAGTTGGTTCAAAATGCAGTAGCCATCGTGTTTAATAGAGCTAAGAAATATGATCACATCAGCCCAATTATATCATCTCTAGACAGGCTACTGATCAGGTTCCGTATTAATTAAAAAATTCTACCAATTACTTACAAAGGCTATTATGTGCAGTTATTATTATTATTATTATTATTATTATTATTATTATTATTAATAAAACATTATTACATGACTCTCTGGAATACTTGATTCTGACTGGTCAGTTGCAGCATTCTAAGGTGTGTTATTCTCCAATAACAACTGTCATCATTAGCAACAGGGAATCACACACGCTCATCTGGGTTTTTGAGGCTGGAGCTTCTTTCACATCTTTCATATCACACTGCCGTGCACTTGCTGGTTTCATTGGAAGGCAACTGCTGTCAACTTGTGCCTCAGTTATCAACTCTATTTACTATAAAATGAAACCGGAGGACTTTGATAAAAATAATGATCCTGTGGTAATAGTGTAGAAGTGATTGTTTTGTACACTGTCATGGATTTAACATAATAAACAAGTAAGATTTTCAAATGTTTTTGTCTCAACATTGTATGAAATTATGCCTTAAATGTCTATCTTGTCTGAACTTACAGGCTCAGCATTTGTTAGGAAATGTTTTTTCTTTGCGGAAGCTTTGCATTTAAAAATCTAATAAAATATTTCAACTCAAATCTATATTTTATTGATTATTTTCTTATGTATATTCTTTTCTTGTGTAATAAGGAAGATAATGTCAATCCGGACGTTTGTTATTGCAGAATAAACCATGTCACGGTGATTAGGGTCTAGCATCACCCTGAAGGGGTTTATTCTGCGATAACAACTCTTACATTTTGCATCACAGTAACTACTGTTCTAAACTTATGTCCTATTTATAGAACCCAGAATTTTCAAATTCACAAAATGAGGTAGAGCCGTTATTTACCTGACTCCTAAACTCTGGATTTGTCTTCTTATTATGCAAAGATTTAGAAAATTATTATATATTGTGTGTATCCTCTCTTGGTACTTCTGTCACATTAAGTGCATTAAAGATCAGGGTTATGTTTTCCAAAAGCGCCATTAACAGAAAATAGTATGCTACAAGAAATATTATGTGTAATAATGTATTCTCACATTCTTGTGGTGTGTGTACTCAAATGATGTTGTGTTTTCATTTGACTAAAATCAGTCAGATGAGGATGATTCTCACATCAGACTGATTCAGTGTGAGCTCGCTATTCTCCATTGCAAAACTTGGTGCCGTTGAGTCCACAATGCACTGATGTTAATAAGACTCAGCTGCGGTTCTCCTTCATGAAAAGAGAGACAAGAGAAATGTTCCAAACAATATTCCAAATAAATTACAACCTGCCTTGAATGAGCACCAAAAACAGGATGTGGCACTGGAACGCCACGCCACCAGAGCAAATATTTTTGTCGAGTCACACTTGCTTATGATGAAAATGGAAAGACATTGACACAGCAGTGCTTGTTCTTGCCTGTCCTCCTGTCTCCATGTCTTCATTGCCAAACTGTGAGTATCCTCAAAGCCAATTTAAACCAATGACAAATGAAACCAAAATGGCAACCACAGTACTAAAAACATTATTACTGAACTAACAATTTTATTTGTCTTAATGAATTAGTCACGACAACAGTATTATTTGCATAGGCCTACTTAAAATAATTTTCTGCAACATCATTGAATCTCCATCACAAATTAAAGAAAAATGGATTGACAAAATATAATCACAAGGAAGTGATCTAATAATAACTAATAATTATGTGGATCATTTAAGGGCAATGGGCCTCTCTTAAATAAATAAATAACACCCTAAAACACAACACGTGATGCATACATGGATTTGTTCTTAACCTTGTTCTAATAATAATTAATTTGGAGTATTATGAATGAGCGACAGAGTGCAGCCTTTTACAGACTTTTGTCACTCTCAGCAAATGTGTGACACTCTCTAAGGCAGGATCCTCAAGCAACACCAGTCACAATAGAACAAGATTTTAGAAGATCTCACTGAAATGAAGAGCTGATAATGTAGGACTTTTTCAATCTTTGTTGAACGTCCATGTTTGTTGTGGCTCTTACTTATAAAGGCTGTCCGGCTCCAGGCATTTGAAAATGATTGAGTAGATCATACTGTGAGGATGTTCTCCACTTCTGCGTCCTGCTACCACACACGATGAGCCCAGACCCGAGAAAAGATCATCCACGAGGCTCAGAACCTCTCCTGAGAAACACAGAAATAGACAGAAGGACATTTATATTAATAAAGGACTAGTACATCCAAAAATTACAATTCAGCACTCTTAGGGGGAAAAAAAAGTACAAAAGATAAACATTTAGGGTTACAACAGGTCGTCATTGGGGTAGTACCAGTGATATTATATATATATATATATATATATATATATATATATATATATATATATATATATATATGAAGTCTAAACAGTATCGCCTAAAAACTCTTAAAAACTACATTCCGTGAAACAAAAACAGTATTATTTTTTAAATTATAGTGGATTTGGGCATTCGCCAAAATAGTTTTTTTTTTTTTTTTTTTTTTTTTTTTGTGTGCAGGTACCATGGCTGGTTTAGGCCTGGCATGAACAACTGACCAACGCTTTTGTAATATCATTGATATACTATTATATTTTTGTATTAATATTTAGAATTAGTTTTTATTTTATTTTATTAGTTTTTATTTCCTGTTTTTAAATTTAATTAGTGTCATTGATTGATTGATCATTTATTTATTTATCTTATTATCATTCTTTGAAGTTTGTATAGTTCTTACACATTTTCATCATTTTTAGTTATTTTAGTTTTTCAAGTACCAAAATGAAAATTTATGTCTTGGCAAATAGCTTAAATAAAATAATTTTAATACCAAGTTAATATTTATTTTACTTCATGTAATATTTCTGTTGTTTTAGTTTTCATTTTAGTTTTAATAATAATATGCCTGCAGCTGAAACTTTTCAAAATCTGTGAAAGCGTCTACTTTCAAGGCAAGTTTTTGCTGAATTTTTTCAAAGTGAATGTCATACAGTAATAAATAATTTCAGATGACTTCATATCGTTAAAACAACAACTTCACATCATTAAAACAACAATTACAATATTATCAAAGATGATACATATTGCACATCCCAATTTCAAAAAGGACAAAAAGCATAATAACAGTATTCCCAATTACTTGTACAGTATGTTACATTTCAATCTTCTAAGT